>NW_022605603.1:500538-510780 GCF_008692095.1 Etheostoma spectabile | reverse complement strand
ATTCAAGTGACAGCCTTTGTTGTGTTTGATGCTAACTTGTAGCCAGCAGTGAACTTTGTTAACCTTTGTGTTGTCCTCCGTTCAACCATGCAGTTGCCGGTTGAAAGCTGACAATCAACACTTTTTCTGACTTTTGGCACTTTTAAAAGTGAACGTAGGCCTGTGTTGACTGTGCCTAAAAAGTTTTAGCTATCTATGATTGTTTGGTTGCTAACATTAGCTCAAAATGCCATTCAAGTGACAGCCTTTATTGTGTTTGATAGCTAGCTTGTAGCTAAGCTAGCAGTCATTTCAAAAACATTGTAGCTATCTGTAGTTGTTTGATTGCTAACGTTAGCACAAAACACCATTCAAGTGACAGCCTTTGTTGTGTTGGATGCTAACTTGTATCCAACAGTGAACCAACTTCGTTAACCCTTGTGTTGTCCTCCGTTCAACCATGCATCTGCCAGTTGAAAACGTTTTTTATTTACTTTTAACGCTTCTTTTTACTACAATGTATAAACACCACTAACACCATCTTATCATAACTAGTTTTATACTTATTTTTGGAATTCATGGTCTATAAACCTCATTTATACAAGATTATACCTAATTCTTGAGTTACAAAAGCAGAAATTATGACTTATTTAGCCTAATTTTATGATATAAGGATAATCACAGAAGGGTATATATCAATGTTAAAACATGAAAAAGATGAGAGATTGTCATTTATTTCTAATTTTAAAACGAGTATTTGGTAGATAAATGTGATAGGAGTAATAGGCCATATTTAAGAGAGCACAGTGTCATCCTCATCATCAACTTCCCAATTAATCAATAACAGGAAAAGAGCCTTTCTTTATGCATTTGTTATAATATAAATGTATCTACAGATTGATATTGGAGAAACAATATCGAGCTATATGTTATAATGATATGCAACGTGGGTGATTAATATATCAGTTAGCATTCTAGGCTGCCAAAATTATTATTATATATCTAAATGTGCAGAATAAACTAACTTATAGTTGATGCCAGGCACACTTCTTGGCAATCTGTAGCATGACTCAGCAGTTAGAGTAGAGTGACAGGTTAAAGGATGAATCGGCAGACTGTGAAATAAGCCTCTGTTGTTTACCCTTGCTCGGTCTGATAGAGCTATAAAGCATGCACGCACGCACACACACACACACAAACACACACACACACACACACACGTGTTCTGCAATAAAACTGTAAGAACCTTTGAAAATTTGTGGGTGTTTCTATTTTCCTCTTTCTTTTTGCTGTCAGCATAGATCTCCATGACACTTTTGTGGCTAGAAGTTTGTTACAGCTGCATAGGGTTTGGGGGTTAGGAGGTTTGGGTTAAGTTTAGGGGGTTGGGGTTGCGGTAGGGGGTTAGGGTTAGGGGGTTAGCTTTAGGTTGGGGGGTTAGTGTTAGGGGGTTAGGGTTAAGTTAGGGGTAGGGTTGAGGTGAGTGGGTTAGGGTTAGGGGGTTAGCTTTAAGGTGGGGGGTTAGTGTGGGGGTTAGGGTTAAGTTTAGGGGGTTAGGGTTGAGGTGAGGGGGTTAGTTAGGGGGTTAGGGGGGTAAGGTTAAGGTTAGGGGGTTAGGGGGTTTGGGGTAGCGTTGGGGGTTAGGGGGTTAGGGTTAAGGTTAAGGTTAGAGTGTTAGGTTAAAGGTTAGGGGGTTAGGTTAGGGTAAAAACGAAATGATAAAATAATAAAACGGATTGTAAAAAACAATAAAATTGGTGTGATGGGAAGTAAAAGGTTAGGGTTTAACGTTAGGGGGTTAGGTTAGGGTAGAAACGTAGCGCCCTGGATAGGTTAGGGGTTAGGGTTAAGGTGGGGTTAGGGTTAGGGGGGTTAGGTTTAAGGTTAGGGGGTTTAGGGGTTAGGGTTAGGGGGTAAGGTTAAGGTTAGGTGTAAGGGGTTAGGATTAAGGTAAGGGGTTAGGGGGTTGGGGTTAAGGTTAGGGGGTTAGGTTTAAGGTTAGAGGGTTAGGGTTAGGGATTTGGGTTATGGGTTAGGTTTTAAGTTAGGGGGTTGGTTTAAGGTTAGGGGTTATGGGGTTAAGATTAGGGGTTAAGGTTAGGGGTTAGGGGTTGGGGTTAAGGTTAGGGGGTTAGTTAGGTTAGGGGGTTAGGGTTGGGGGTTTGGGTTATGGGGTTAGGTTTAAGATTAGGGGGTTAGGTTTAAGGTTATGGGGTTAGGGGGTTAGGGTTAGGGGGTTAAGGTTAGGGTGTTAGGTGTTAGGGGTAAGGTTAAGGGGTTTAGGGGGTTGGGGTTAGTTAGGGGGTTAGGGTTAGGGGGTTTGGGTAGGGGGTTAAGGTTAGGGTGTTAGGGTGTGTTAGGGGTTAGGGGGTTGGGTTTAAGATTAGGGGGTTAGGGTTAGGGGGTTAAAGTTAAGGTTAGGTTTAAGGTTAGGGGGTTAGGTTTAGGGGGGTAGGGGGTTAGGTTTAGGGGGTTTGTGTTAGGGGGTCAGGGTCATCTGCAATGACTTTATTCGTCAGCCACAGAAACTGAAAACACAGCATCGGGTACATTACCACCATATTATTTGTCATTTGCTGAGTTGCTCTTTTAACTGGATGATGGGAAATTAACTGTAACAATATCACAAGTAGAAAAGAGTAATTGTCTGCAAACTGACTCTAACATGTATTTATAAAAACATATTTACAGTTTATTATGCTGATGGTGAAAAGTGCAAGAAAATAAATAATCAAAACATGTATTTCTGCAGTTTTCCTACGTTATTCCTTCTTCCCTTTGTAAAACTGCTCATATTTGTCACTCATTTATCACAGATTTTCCATTGAACTGGAAAATGTGCCATGTTGATTTATTGTTCTGTTGTTTTCAGGAGCAGAAAAAAAAAGGAATAAAAACAGAACATTTGAACTACAGACATTTTTTTCAAAAATTGTTTTTACTGGTCAGAAACAGTAGAACATGTATAATGTATAAAGGAATTTACTTTACTTTGTGAGCAAATTGAAAATATGTATATATAGTATATTTATGCATTGTACAAGATTATGCATTACACTGTAATTATAAATCGGGGAATCTATGAATGTGTGTGTGTGTGTTTGTGTGTGCATATGTGTTGTCTCATGAACTGTTCATCCAATCTATTTCACATTGGAAGCCAATGAACTTGGGGTTTGGAATTTGGAGCAGTTTAGAGATCATATACAGTATATTATATATTAATAAACTATGAATAAAACTAAATGACCAGACAAAAGCAGTGCCATAATGCTAGCTCTTCTGGGTCCCTTCACAATAAAAGCCCCGGGTTAATTCACTCAGACCATTTGACTAAGAGGAAACTCGATAAAAAAGCATTTTGCCGACACTAGAAACTAGAAATGAAACAAAATCCAGGCGCATTATCGTATTAAGTTGCTGTGAGCTGTAGATTCACCACTTCTAGAGTTTTCTTCCTCGGTCTTACTCAGACTCACCCTGGGTCCGGTTATCTAATAAGTGTGCTGCTAACTCATGACACTAAAAACCCTATCGTCTGTAAAATACCATGCTAACTAAATCCAAACTTTAAAGGAGAATTCCGGCCAATTTTTATGTCAATCTTGATCGCTGTAAATATGCGAGGACTTTTGATTGAAAACCCCCCGACCTGAATCGGCGCAGGCAACACGGAGTAGCTGCAGCTACGTGTACAAGCTTCCACTGAGTTAAAATGGCAGTTAATGGGGCAAGTTTTAGAGTTGCTTTTTGCCTCTCAACAGACACACAATGCAATTAATATGTCTATGTCATGGGGCTAGGCCATGCCTTCATTCAAACCGGGGGTAAGGCAAGGCAGCTTTAATTGTAGAGCACATTTCAGCAACAGGGCAATTCAAAGTGCTTTACACAAAAACAGTTAAATAAAACACAAGTACAAACAGTTAAAAATTATAAGCATATAAAACACATGAATAGACAGTTAAAAACAAAATAGACACACAAAACATAAGAATAAAAGTTACAGTGCAGCATAAGAAATTTAAAGATAAAACATATGAATGAATGGACAGTCTAAAACAAAATAGAAACATTTGGACACATAAAACACAAGAATAAAAGTTACAGTGCAGCATAAGAAATTTAATTGTTTCAGAACACATCTACTGTTCCCCGCTTGGGGAAATTATGTCACTCAGTTCTGTCCCTGACAGAAGGAAAATATCAGTGATATTTTTACTTTTAGCTTTTATCCGGCCCCTGGCAGCAGATTTTTTGTGCACTTTTCCAACAGTGTACCCCAGGTACACTCACTCAGTTCTGTCCCTGACAGAAGGAAAATATCATGTGGTAGCATGTGGTATCATGCTAAGCTAACCTTAGCATGTGCAGTAGTAGGGGACGGTTAGTGTGAGCATAATCTCATTTATTTCCGTACTTGTCAAAAGACTAGGAATCACTTCAAAAGGAAGTGATAGAGTCTGGAGTAATTTATAGAGGGGAAGATCTGGAATGGTCCAAGTGTCAGCCAGTGCAGAGGGGTGTACAGAGTGCCTGGAGTTCTGTTTTGAGAAGCTTGTTCAGCATGTAACATTTCATTTCTGATGTTATTGTTGATACAGCGTGTATTCATGAAGCCATAAAGGTTTGGGAATGCTGAATTAACACAATGGTGTTTGATTGATTTCCAATTAACTTTGGTTTGTCTTGTGGGAGGGGCTTCTGCTATAAAGGAAGAGGCCGATCTAGCTCGCCTGGTTAGCTGCTAGCTGCTAGACAGGGAAGGTAAATTAAAACAATGTTTGAGTTGAAAACGCATCTTGGTGTCACGTAGGGGCCCTGTTCATGTTATACAGATAAAATAATTGAATTGTGTGTCTGTAAAGAAGCACAAAGACACTCTAAAACTTGCCCCATTAACTGCCATTTTAGCTAAATAGAAGATTGTAGACGTAGCTGCAGCTGCTCCGTGTTGCCTGCACCGATTGAGGTCGGGGGGGTTCCAATTTAAAGTACTCGCATATTTAGAGCGATCAAGATTACCTTAAAAATTGTCCGGAGTTCTCCTTTAACGTAAACGTTTTGATGAACGATAATGAGACGAGACATCACCGCCGTCATTAAATGCTGACAACATGGAATATGGTTGATGAAAAAGGCTTCACCAAAATATAGTTAAAACAAAAACTCTCTTAATTTTATATTGCTTTCCAGCTTTTCTTCCAAGCAGCAAGCGCAGGCACATTGTGAATGGGCACTGTAGTAGTACGATATATAGCTTTTTAATACATTCTAGCAATACTGGCTGCCTGTCGTATATCTCGCATCGACCCATCAACATCAAACACTCAAAAGCACAGGCATCTCTGGTGTAAACAAAGCAGTTTGCCGATCTTAATTTTTTTATTTCGAAGATTCACTAAATCCCCAAATGTATGTGTGAATCCATTTGTGCAGATTGATTTATATTGAGACCCACCTGATTTCATTTTTCCTTTCAGATTTGATCCAATGGGACAACAAAACTTGATTAGTGTGACTGTTTTTATGCTGTAGTGTTATGGAAGGGCAACGTCGGTCGGAATCTGAAATCTGAAATTGGCTACTATTTTATTAGTAGTGAGTATTTTGTAATGAGTGTAGGCAGTGTTCAGAGCCCGACAATAAGCCCTTATTCTGCAGTGGCTAATCATTTCATATCTCTCTTCTCTTTCAGGTAAGTTAAAGTGGATCTATACAGACCGGAGGCCTCGCTGTAGGTACCTGCACCTTACTGTCTCAGCTTCTCATGTGGCTTTAGTCTCAGTGTTATTCTTCTTTTTGTTGGATGCAGTGCTGAATTTCAGTGGATGGCAGAAGAATAAGATGTAGCTTATGCATAATACTTGTTGGCAGGATCAATTCATATTTGGGTTTGGGTCTGGACGTAACGAAACATGACACAGCAACATGGCGTGTTGAGGAAAAGTAAAGAAAGTATACTAGAGGATACTTCTTTCCTTGTCTTGGTTCACTGTGCACTGGCTGTACTTATTCATATCCTAATATGTTTTTATGGTGACTATTCACACATATGTCTTTCATTCACTTTCTGACAACTATTTAGATGCGTTTTTTAAATGTAATATTCCTGTAAGGATCCTACAATCTTCCATCTGATTTTTGGTTCTCTTTATCCTTTTATGTTGGAGGAGAGTTATACTTATAACTACACATAAACTTGCAAAAATGCAACTTTTAAATATTTATATTGATTGATTTTACTTTAAATAGGGTCCACATCGGTAGCTTACATGATAAAGGATGCTATTTTTTTCCTTTTTTTCTTTAGATATAGTACGCTAATACTTTATCATACATTGACATGAGCAGCATTTATTAAGTCGTTGCTTACAGAAGAACTCATCAGGAGCAAAGTCCCCCCCCACATTGCAGCTTTGATGTGTCTTAAAGCTAACATCACAGTAACTTTTGTTGAACAGAGTAGAAATGGAATAAGAGGACACGTCTGTCCCTTTTTACTTGTTAACATCTTGCTTTGTTGACTGGTTGTTGACATAAGTGTTGCTCCAATACAGTAACAAGTTGCAAATACCCCGGGGGCTAAGCACCCCCTTATCTTTCAATCCTGGTGACGTCCCTGGCTTCTGGGGGGTTGTTTGGGTCCAGGTAGTGGTGCAAAGGACGTTAGGGTGAACCAACTCCGGACCATCCCTTTAAGGAGCGCTAAACAGAACTGAATCTGACATTTCAATTCAGTGGAGTTGCCCTTTAGATCTGACAGCAGATTGTACGTTTCTAATCTACTTCCTGTCCAACTAAGTCCAAGGTGATTCCACAGTGTCTCCGTCTGTCTCAGCGCTGGGCTGCGGTAACCTGACACCAGGTCACGGGCCGCTTTTACCAGTCGCACGCCGGTGCTCCAAACACGGCTCGGAATCTCATGGCTAAATGTCAAGTATGGTATTTTTGATAGGGACGTGTGTGTGTGTGTGTGTGTGTGTGTGTGTGTCTTTGATACTTGAGCTGCTGCCAGGAATAATACCGCACAGACACAATAGGTGCGAGTGCTGCGGGGAGAAGGTCAGGAGGGGAAAAAGGACCCCCAACACATGACGCGTGAGTGGTTCGGTAGAGGGTTGAGGTCAGGGGTTAGGATCCGAACAGGTCCGACCAATCGTAGCCCTTGAATGCTACTCGGAGGGCGGGTCTTGCCACAGAAACCAGAGGGATTGATAATAACGCCCCGTTGACACGTGTTCACTCATCTCACTGAATGCAATTTGAAAGCCATGTGTCATGTCATATTTACTGGAAGCTTCATTTCTAATAATAAGTAATTACACTTAATATTTAAAGCTCTTCCATCGGCACAAGTTTCATGCAACGTGATTATTGTCATGTGATGTTAATAAGCGTCCTGCAGAGGGAGCCATTCACCCACTGACAATAAATTAGAAGTTGAAGGGACTTGTTTCAAATATACTTTGGATACATTTTGGTGGGAATGAGAAGTGCAGAACTTTGAGAGCCATTCAAGTTTTTCATTTTCATTAAAACTTAAGTAAAATTATAAAAAAAAGCCCCAATAATATTCTTCCAAATCCATCATTTTACTTTCTGGTAGAGGTTGAGAGTCAATACATACATATATATATATATATATATATATATATATATATATATATATATATATATACTGTATATTTTGGCTGTAGTCAAGACCACTTTAGTCGAGTCCAAGACAAGTCCAAGACCAGGACTAGTCAAGTCCAAGACAAGACAAAGTCTAAAAAGATTCGAGTCCAGGACAAGACCAGGTCCAAAGAGGTTTGAGTCCAAGACAAGACCGAGTCCACAAAGGTTGAGTCCAAGACAAGACCGAGTCCAAGAGGTTTGAGTTCAAGACAAGAACCGAGTCCACAAAGGTTGAGTCCAAGCAGCCGAGTCCAAAGAGGTTTGAGTCCATACAAGAACGAGTCCACAGAGGTTGAGTCCAATACAGACCGAGTCCCCAGAGGTTGGGTCCAAGACAAGAACGAGTACAAAGGTTTGAGTCCAAGACAAGACCGGTCCACAAAGGTTTGAGTCCAAGACAAGACCGAGTCCAAAGAGGTTTGAGTTCAAGACAAGACCGTTCCACAAAGGTTTGGTTCCAAGACAAGACCGAGTCCAAAGAGGTTTGAGTCAAGACACGACCGAGTCCAAAAGGTTAGAGTCCAAGACAAGACAGAGTCCAAAAAGGTTTGAGATCATACAAGACGAGTCCAAAGAGGTTTGAGTCCAAGACAAGACCGAGTACAAAGAGGTTTGAGTCCAAGACAAGACCGAGTCACAAAGGTTTGAGTCCAGACAAGACCGGTCCAAAGAGGTTTGAGTTAAGACAAGACCGGTCCACAAGGTTTGAGTCCAAGACAAGACCGAGTCCAAAGAGGTTTGAGTCCAAGACAAGACGCGTTCCAAAAAGGTAGAGTCCAAGACAAGACAGAGTCCAAAAAGGTTTGAGTCCATACAAGACAGAGTCCAAAAGGGTTTGAGTCCAATACAGACTGATCCAAAAAGATTTGAGGTCCAATACAAGACTGAGTCCAAAAAGATTTTAGTGCAAGACAAGACCGAGTCCAAAGAGGTTGAGTGCCAATACAAGACGAGTCCACAAGAGGTTTGAGTACAAGACCAAGAACGAGTCAAAGAGGTTTGCAGTCCAATACAGGACCGAGTCCAAAGGAGAGTTGAGTCCAAGACAGACCGGTCAAAGAGGTTGAGTCGCAACAAAGACGAGTCCAAAAAGATTTGAGTGCAAGACAAGACACGAGTCCAAAAGATTTTGAGCCTACACCGAGAGTCAATACAAAAAAAGATTTGAGTGCAAGACAAGACTGAGTCCAAAAAGATTTGAGTCCAATACAAGACTGAGTCCAAAAAGATTTGAGTGCAAGACAAGACCGAGTCCAAAGAGGTTTGAGTCCAAGACAAGACCGAGACCAGTACAGAAAAAAGATCTCATGCATGACAGTATCAAGACAATCATTTAGGGTTTCCCTTTCCCTCCAATATTATCATCAACATAATAAAGACACCGGGACTCGGTCCAGACCAGAAGCCCAAAAAGAACATCTGGCAAGACCAGTGACCGAGACCGAGACAAGTCCGAGTCCAAATACTAGCGAGTCCGAGACAAGTCCGAGACCACAGAAAAACGGTCTTGTTGTCCGAACTCGAGTCCAAGACCGGACTTGAGTACCACAGCCCCGCGGTCTTCTTCTTAACAGTTGTAACTCTCCATTTTTGTTGCAGTCACATACTAATATTCAAAACCAAAAGTACAGAACACAGGACTGATGATCTCAGAAGTACATGGCTGTTATTTTGGTGGCCCGCTGTTGGTGTACAGTAGTACAATAGTACTGCAAATGTTCAGGTCACAGGGACACTTGGTGGATTGATGTGATTGGTGAAAGATATATATATATATATTTTTGACAATATTTGCTGTGTTTCTAGCAGATATTTGCTGTTAAACCTCAGGAGGATTTGTACCCAAAACTAAGAAAAAAAACTGAATGGTGGTAAAAATTATGCTTTGAATGATTTCGCAAAAATGCTCCCTCTCACTTTAGTTTTAGTTTAATAGTTTATTTGAACAAAAAACAAAAAACAACAACAACATTAACATAAAAAGATTTATATGCATGCATTCCTGCATAATTAAAATGACAGACAAATAAGGTCATGCACTTCTTAGCACAGTCTTCCAAAATTGAAAGTCATTCAAACAAAACAAAAAATTTCCCATGTTCAAAAAGGAGCAGGAAGAAGTCCGACCCCCTTTCTCTACTTCTATCCTTTAGTAAATCTTATGCTTCAGTTATTTACACATTATTATTTACACATCATAGACACAGATGCATACACACATACATAAACTCTTTTTTTCTTCCCTTTCTTCTTCTTCTTCTTCCTATACCATCTATCTTTAGCAGATTAAATAACACGTCCATACTAGACCAGTATATAGACATATTAGTATGTAGATATATTAGCATACAGATATACGAGTATATAGACCCACCAGTATATAGACATATCAGCATATAAATGCCAAGAAACCATGTAGTCTTTTAAATAATCTCTTGAAATTGCTCGTTGTTATAGATGATTTCATCTCTTCACTGCAGCTGTTCCATAAAGTAACTCCTTTAGTTGGGATGCAGTGATATTTAGCATTTGCTCTCATAGGTTTCGTTTTATACACAAGTATTCCTCTTAAATGATGTTCGC
>NW_022605603.1:500295-500528 GCF_008692095.1 Etheostoma spectabile | reverse complement strand
TTTGGAACATCCCTTGGACACTGTTCGACAGCTGGCGACTATTTGTTTTGCACGTCATTTGTGCCGTTTTGAAGTCAACGACGTCTCTGAATTTGAGTGCTTTTAATTTAACAAACAGTGGATTAGTTGGCGCTCTATAAGTGGTTTTATGTACAATTCTTAAGGCTCTCTTTTGAAGAATGAATATGGGTTCAGTGTTGGTTTTGTAAGTGTTTCCCCATACCTCCAAACAG
>NW_022605603.1:496272-500285 GCF_008692095.1 Etheostoma spectabile | reverse complement strand
AATGTATGGAAGTATGAAGGAACAATACAGCGCATACACTTAGTTAAGTTAAAACCTCCCGCTCCCGCAAGATTTGTGTTGCGTGGACCCGCAGGAATGCCTTTTTCTAACTCCACTTCTCTTGAAACCAGTAAGAAAACAGAAAAATTGCAGAAAAATCTTCAGGGAAAACTAAAAAAAACCTTGTCAGGCTTCAAGTACCAGTGGTTTGGACCAATCAGGCGTGGGGAATAGGTTTTTGTTCGCTCAAAACAAAAGAGGCTACAAAAGAAATTAGCGTGTAGATGCTGCGATAGAACCAGTTTTATCAGAACTGGAGACAATTTCTTAATTGAAAGAAGAACAGAGAACAACACTGGAAAACATTTTTTTTTTTTTTTTGCTCTTGATCTTGGGGAAATCACTTGAATTGTTGGGTCTTTGTAAATTATAGATTGTGGTCTAGACCTACTCTATCTGTAAAGTGACTTGACGTAACTCTTGCTATGATTTGATACTAATCAAATTGAAATGAATCCAATTCAATTGAAAGAGACGACTTCCCAGGTGGTTCTGTGTAACATACCGTCAGGTTAACTATTCGTAGGATAAGACAGCAATGCAATAGGCTTAAATGATGTGGTGTAGTTATACTGTATATTATGAGTAATATATGGAATATAAAGAACATTCATTTGCCAGATACTCATATATATCTTATAGAGGCCAAGTTTCAAGCCCCTGGGGTGCCTTTCCAAGGGTGGAGTAATTGACGCACTTTTTTACCTTTTTTTATCAATGACAGTCCAAGTCATATTCATATTCAATTAACACCATTGGTTCTATTGATTTCCATGAGGTATGAGTTAATTGTCCAGACAAATTACTGCTTTGCTGTATGTGGTGTTGCTGTGCGTGTCACCGTGTGTGGTCAAAAACTGCGTGTTGTTGCGGTAGCGGAAGGAGGACCCAAACGCAGGGTAGCAGGCAGGAGTGTCAAAAGGTTTATTGAACAAAGCAAGGCAGCAACAGAGTCCAAAAAACACGAAGAAAGCACAGGGAGCCAGGGAAAAACAAAAAAACGGAGCACGAGGGCTGGAAAACTCACATGAGACCGGTAGGGAACGCTGAGCAGGACTGGACGAATCGACAGGGGGGAAACCAGGGCAGGACAAACACACATGAGACCGGTAGGGAACGCTGGGCAGGACTGGACGAATCGACAGGGGGGAAAGGGTCAGGCCAAACCCCAGAGACCGGTAGGAATGGCTGGGCAGGACTGGACAATCGACAGGGGGGAAACCAGGGCAGGAAACACACAGTGAGACGGTAGGGAACGCTGGCATGACTGGACGAATCGACAGGGGGAACATGGTAGCAACCCACATGAACCGTAGGAACTGTGGGCACGACTGGACGAATCGACAGGGGAAACGGCAGGACAAACACCACAGAACCGTTAGAGAACGCTGGTGAGGACTGACGAATCACAGGGGGAAACCAGGGCAGGACAAACACACAGGAGACCAGTAGGAACTCTGGGCGATACTGGACTAATCGAACAGGGGGGGAAACCATGGCAGGACAAACACCAAGAACCGGTAGGAACTCTGAGCAGGACTGGACGATCGACAGGGGGAAATGGGTAGGACAAACACACAGGAGACCGGTAGGGAACGCTGGGCAGGACTGGACGAATCGACAGGGGGGAAACCAGGGCAGGACAAACTCCCAGGACGAAGGGAAAGGATCGGACAAAAGACAAGGGAAGCACAGACATTAAATACACAAGGTAATTGGGTAACAAGAGGCAGGTGACGAGAGGGCAAACGGATCAGGTGGAAAACATCAGGTGATCACAAGAGTGGGAGGACACAGGAAGTAACCCTAGAAGCGAGACAAAGACAAAAAAACAGACTTCAAAATAAGACAGGAAACAGAACATACAGGCACTGGGGGGGGGGGGGGGGACACGAGACAAGACCCAAACACAAGACCAGGGAGGGAACACAGAGAAGGGGAAGAAAACAGGATTTAAAAAACAAACAAAACCGCAATATTTGTGCGTCCGGGTTGCACCAGAGGAACCAAAGATTGGTTCCTATGTTTACCAAGGGCACTAATTGGCTCCTACACACCTCATAAATAAAAAAAAATGTCTATAACATATCATTTTCTTTTCATCCCTATTTGCCCCTTTGGCTCTGTAAAACTACACCAGGCTCAAACACAATTTTTGGAACCAATATCATATTCATACATGCACTGCTACACAGCTGCTCATTCATATTTGGGGTCCGAGCACGTCCGTCCGCGGCCACGCCTGTCTTTGTCGTCTCCGCATCAGCCCTCCTCCGGCCCCCCCCTTTCTTCTCCGTCGGCATTTTCCTTTGCCCCCACGTTGCCGTGACAACAGACAGACCCCCCCCCGTCTCATCTCTGGTGGTCGCAGCATCACCTGTGGATTTAAAAGCTCATTTAGATGAGAAATACATAACCAGAGCCTGTATCTTTTTTGTCTTCTGGGTTTGTGATGTCCATGAGGAGAGATGTGGATCAGATGGATTAATATTGGCTTTATGAAGATGGATCATGCAACGTAACACATGGCTGAGTGGTAGATTTTGGATTTGGATGTAAAGACATTTGTCAAAAAACCTATGTAAAATTCAAAATACATAAGCTCTGACGGACCAGTCTGGAATAAAAACTCAATATGTCACTTTAAATTTATCACGTGAATTTGTGTGCAATGATTTTTTTTATTTTTATACAAGATTCAAGATATCTTTATTCGTCACAAATGACATGCAAAGTTCACAGCTTAAAAAAAATACTTGGGGCATGACCAATCGACATATTAGATATATACATGAAAATAAATAAATGCTTATATGGGTGTGCAGAGCCTGTATAGGGATAAATATGAAGTCTAAGAAAAAGATATATCTCGATATATATACAGGTAGAAGTATCCATATTAGAGTGCAGTACAGTCAGAACAGACGCTAAAACGATGAAGATGTTGAGTTCAAGGTACACATAAAAAGCTTGGGGAAAGGGTAAACTGATGGTCCGAAAAACCAAAACAACGAGCTGAAAGATGCTAAAACCTTCCTTAGAGTTAAACTGCAGATTTCAGTGATATTTACTCAATTTTCTCATTAAAAATAGTCATTTGATCCATTGACTTTTAACCATTGATGACTTTGGCGTGTACTGGCCACCAGAGGTGGGTAGAGTGGCCAAACATTGTACTCGAGTAAAAGTACTGTTACTTCAGAATAATACGACTCAAGTAAAAGTAAAAGTAGTCGTCCAAATAATTACTAGAGTAAGAGTAAAAAAGTACTTGATGAAAAGACTACTCGAGTAATGAGTAACTGTTGAGTAACGTCTGATTTATTTCTCAACACGAGCATCAATTAGCACGACAAAGACACAAAATAATCATATTTAGGCAAACTATAGCTCATCCAATCAATAAAATCAATTTAAATCAATTTATTAATTACAAAATAGCTTAAGTGAGAGAGTTGTCGCATCAAATTTGGATGGATACTGCATGTGTAAAACATCCTGTATGTAACTAAACTAAAATTACTAAAACCACCGCTACGTCTCCTCAGGTTAGACGTTGAGTTGTTGAACGCTCACATGTCCGTTTGTTTTGGTCGACCCTGAACACACCGCACAACGTAGCTGCTGTTTCGCACTTTTCCTAAAAGGTAACCATGCTTTTCACTACGAGGCCGGGGGGGGGGGTTAGCTTTACCTGTCTCGCTGCTGAAACGAGCAAGGTCACGTGACCGCACGACGACGTGCGATTGGTTGAGCCCAGTCACGTGGTAGAGCCTTCAGCGGAAGACTCTCTCTCTCTCTCTCTCTCTCTGTCAAAATAAAACATTAAAACGAGACGTACGCCGGGGGTAAAAACAACGACGCGTAGTAACGAGTAACGAGCTCATTGTAGCCCGATGTAGCGGAGTAAGAGTACAGCTTCTTCTTCACTAATGTACTCAAGTACAAGTAAG
>NW_022605603.1:467573-496086 GCF_008692095.1 Etheostoma spectabile | reverse complement strand
CCCCCCCCCCCCCCCCCCCTCCTTCTTATTTTCAAGCCAGAAAAACAGGTTGCTCTACTTACACAGCGTACCCCGTTGGGTTATTGTTAGATGAGAGGTAATTTGAAAGAGTGGCCTTCAGGGACGTCCTTCTTTCTTGCTCATTTCCCCATTTCGTTTTTCCTCCTCTGGTGCCTCCTTCACTTCTTCTTCCCGATCTCATCCTGTCCTCTTTCTCTTTCCTTTCATCTTCCTCTCTTTCACCCCTCCCTGCTTTCTTCTTTTCCCCTCCCCTCGTCCAACAACATCGGGCCTGTTTGTTCTCCCGCAATTGAAAGCCAGCAGCTATGCCACTGTGCCATCCAAAGCATCTCTGTGGTTGCTATGGTTGTTCCCTTATCTACAATTGCTATAGCGACGCCGTTTCCGGCCGCCTAGGAGGAAACGGCTCAGCAGGAGTCCACATGACACACGCGCTGCATAGATCAGGCTGTTGTCGTGATATGGCTATGAAAGGTAATGCACTGTTATTAAAGGTCTATATAAAGGAGACTTCAGATACAGTATTAAGGGACCACTAAGGTCTATATAAAAGAGACTTCAGATACAGTATTAGGGACCACTAAGGTCTAGAAAAAGAGACTTCAGATACAGTATTAGGGGACCACTAAGGTATAAAGGGACTTCAGATACAGTATTAGGGACACCCTAAGGTTATATAAAAGAGACTTCAGATACAGTATTAGGGGACCACTAAGGTCTATATAAAAGAGACTTCAGTACAGTATTAGGGACCACTAAGGTCATATAAAAGAGACTCGATCGTATTAGGGGTCACTAAGGTCTATATAAAGGACTCAGATACAGTATTAGGGACCACTAAGTTCTTATCAAAGAGACTAGATACAGATTAGGGACACACTAAGGTCTATATAAAAGAGACTTCAGATACAGTTAGGGGACCCATTAAGGCCTATATAAAAGAGACTTCAGATACAGTATTAGGGACACTAAGGTATATAAGGAGACTCAGATACAGTAGAGGGACCCTAAGGTCTATATAAAAGAGACTTCAGATACTGTATTGGGGACCACTAAGGTCTATATAAAAGAGACTTCAGATACTGTATAGGGGACCACTAAGGTCTATATAAAGAGACTTCAGATACTGTATTAAGGGACCACTAAGGCCTATATAAAAGAGACTTCAGATACAGTATTAGGGGACCACTAAGGTCTTTATAAAGGACTTCAGATACAGTATTAGGGGGACCACAAGGGCCTATATAAAAGAGATTCAGTACAGTATTAGGGGACCAATAAGGTCTTTATAAAGAGACTCGATACAGTATTAGGGACCACTAAGGTCTATATAAAAGAGACTTCAGATACTGTATTAAGGGACCACTAAGGTCATATAAAAGAGACTTCAGATACAGTATCAGGGGACCACTAAGGTCTATATAAAGAGGACTTCAGATACCGTATTAGGGACCATAAGGCCTATATAAAAGGACTTCCGAAAATGTATTAGGGGACCACAAGGACATATAAAAGAGACTTAGAAACTGTATTAGGGGACCAGTAAGGCCTATATAAAAGAGACTTCAGAAACTGTATTAGGGGACCACTAAGGCCTATATAAAAGAGACTTCAGAAACTGTATTAGGGGACCAATAAGGCCTATAAAGCACCATCACCTTACCTTGACCTGGCTCACGTTTTCTTGGCAAAACCTTAACTGTAAAGACCTAAACTTAACCGTCATGTGACCGGTCAACACGTGTTCAGCCGGACATCGCCCTAATTGTAGGATAATGTTGGATATCATGCAAACTGTTGTTGATAATCGATAATTCCGTACAACATCATGCAGACCCGTTCATAACAACGTGTTGCACGGATACACACTGTAGTTTTGTGTTAATGCGCCACTAAATGCAGTCATTCCTCTTATAACCACAAGGCCACTTACACTTAGAATGACCCAGTAATTGACGCTGTTGCCCATGCACCGTCCTTATTTAACCGTTTTAGTCAAATCCTTAAAATATGAATTCCCTTTATGTTCTCTGAGATACCGTATATCAATAGATGGCTGATCCAAGCCCACTTCATCACTCACAGCTGTGTGGTCATTAGAATCCGAGACTGGTTCAGACGTATCACGCCGTGGATCAGCTCGTTAGCCCAATCAATCCCTCATCGTTGCTTTTTTTAGCCAGCATCCCGTCCAGGTCATCCGCAGCAGCCCATAGCCTCATTAGACCTTTCAGCTGATAGTGTCTCATTCATGTAGAGTGTGACGGGTGTTGTGGTGATGTACAGGACAGTGAACACAGTCCAAATTGCTACTTCGTCGAGTTGCGCCATGGAGACGCCCCAAAGACTTCAGCGGCTAAGTTTCCATCCACTCGTCAATCGAATTATCGGAAGTTCAGTCAAAAGAACTCACGTGAAGGAAGCCGGTGAAAGTTTTCCATCCAACGGCTTTAACCCTCATGTTGTCCTCGGGTTAAATTTGACCAGTTTTCAGTTTTTTTAAATCACAAAAACTGGGCCTTTGGAAAAAAGCGCTGAACACGTCAACGTTAGAAATATCAAATGACTTTGGACAAAACATCCAAAAAAAAGTACCCACCACATTAAAAAAGTGACAAAAATGTCGGAAAAAGCGATAAAAAACGTCCTTTTTTTCATGGTTGACGGGAAGGCAACAGAAGGGTTAAAGCCAATAAAAACCTGTGGCGATGACGTCACATGACGCCGTTTTGCATCGAATTGATTTTACATTTGACATTTTAATGTGTTTCCGTTCATTTTCGCCCTGAATCGCACAACAGTCAAGCAACGACAACGTGTTTCTAGACAAAATGGCTCCCGTCTACCATCACGTGATCAATATTGGACACGTTGTAGTAGAGCTCATGTATCAGCTGATGGCGACAAATCAAGTTATGATAAGAAAACAACGACGCTATCAACACATCGCTGTGACGATGCGGATGCAGCTCGTCTTTTGTTGTCCCTCCGGACTCTTTTTTGAGACATGTCTCCATGACTCCCCGGGACGTCCCACGGCTCGTCCTAACCTCTGTCGGCCATTTCCTTCGCGAGTTCCTGATGAATGAAATCCAGAAAGTCTCTCGTCTCCTCGTCCGTTCACTTTCATCTGTCCTTGTTGCCCCCCCCCCCCCCCCCCCCCCCCCCCCTTGTGTGCAGACAGAGAGGAAACACTGGGGGAAAAGAACTACAACGTCTTCTTCTTCTGCATTTTGTGGCGGGTTGCAAGCATGAAACAACCTAAAACTTAATCCAAATTCATTATTTATGTGGCAAATTTCCATCAGTGTGTATCACATAAGCCGTATATCGATCAAGATAAAAATCAGATGAGATCTAACGTATTTCCTTTGAGTCGATTTTCATGAAATTCCATGGATTTTAATGTTTCCATGAGGCTTTTATTCAGTTGATATCACTTCATTTTGATCAAACGTGTGGATGGAGACATAGCTAGTGATGCAAATTTGTAAATCGGAGTGATAATAGAGTGAAATGCTTTTATAAGTGAATCCCATTTTTAAGAATAGGACCTGTAGGTAAGGGATTTGGAGCTCCATGAGGATCATGGAGGATTAGTTACGGTGGAGCAGTGTCAGCGTCTGGAATTACAAGGAACCCTATTCTTTGGGGGGACTCAAAGTGGGCTGAATGATCTTCATCTTCAATGGATTTGATCAGTCATCTGCCCCTCCCCCATCCCATCCAGTCCTCTCCGCTGCAACCTCCATCGTCTGGTCTAATGTACAACCTCCAGCCCACAGCCCCCTGTCCTAGTCCGTCCCCCCAAACAAGCCAGGTGAGGAAAGAACTCAAGGCTGCGGGTCCCGATGCACGAGGCCTCTCAAGTCAAGCCATGTGCAGACCAGCTGTGTGTGTGTGTGTGTGTGTGGGGGGGGGGGGGGGGGGGGGGGGGGGGGTGCAGGGGGGTGGGGGGGCAAACAGGGGGGGGGGGGGGGGGGGGGCACCGACGCTGAGCTGTGAGGAGGGTGTGCTCAATAGTGGAAAACCCGTGTGGTACCAGTGGACCACAGATCCTACCTAGTCTCAAAGGGCCAAATAAGTCCATTGTCAATTCAAAGTCATAATTATTCAGTAATCGATAGATTGAGATAGATATGGGATAGATGGATAGATAGATATGGGAGATAGATAGATAGATAGATATGGAGAGATAGATGGATAGATTAGATATGAAGATAGGAGATAGTAGATAGATAATAGATAAGATGGATAGAGAGATAGATAGATAGATAGATAGATAGATAGATAGATAGATGATAGGAGAGATAGATGATAGATAGATAGATAGATAGATAGATAGATAGATAGATAGATAGGAGATATGAGTTGATTGATAGATAGATATGGAGATAGATAGATGATAGATAGATAGATAGTGATAGATAAGAGTAGATATGGTATGAGATAGATAGTGATAGATATGATAGATAGATAGATAGATATAGATAGATAGATAGATAGATATGCGATAGATGATATGATAGATAGATAGATATGTGAGGATTAGATAGATAGATAGTGATAGATAGATAGAAGATAGAGAGATAGATAGATAGATAGAGTGATGATAGTAGATGATAGATAATGGATAGATTAGTATAGATGATGATAAGATATAGATATGAGATAGATAGATGATGATAGATAGATGATAGGTAGATAGATAGTAGTAGATAGATAGATAGGGAGGGGATAGATGTATGATGATAGATAGATAGATTAGATAGATAGATAGATAGAAGATAGATATGGAGATAGATAGTAGATATTGGTGATAGATGATAGATAGATAGGCTTGATGATGATAGATAGTGATAGATAGATAGATAGGATAGATAGATAAGATCGATAGATAGGATAGAAGAGAGATAGATAGATAGGGTGATAGATGATATGGAGATAGATAGTAGATATGGAGATAGATAGATAGATAGATAGATAGATGATAGATAGATAGTAGGGAGATTGATTGATAGATAGGGATATGGAGATATGAGAGATGTAGATGATCGATAGATGAGTAGTAGATAGATAGATAGAAGATAGATGATTGAGATGGATGATAGATAGATAGATAGATAGCTAGCTTAGATAGATGATAGATGATGGAAGATAGAAGATAGAAGTAGATAGATAGAGATAGATAGAGCTTAGATAGATAGATAGATAGATAGATAGATGATAGATAGATAGATAGATAGATAGATAGAGTAGAGATAATAGATGCAGATAGATAGAATAGATAGAATATAGTAGATTGATAGATAGATAGATAGATAGATAGATAGATAGATAGATAGATTAGATATATAGATAGATGATAGATAGATAGATAGATAGATAGATAGATAGATAGATAGATATTGATCCCAATATAATTGGAAATTACAGTGTTGCAGCAGCAAAATCAGTCACAGCACAGAATATAAATAGAAATGAAGTACTAGGATACATCTATATACAATACAATATACATACATATAATATACTGTACATGAAATAACAGCAGGATGAAATATAAGAACACATATTGGAATACAATACAATGTGCAACTGCTGAAATACTATGATACAGATGTACAGCAGGTTGCACTTAGTGCAGTATTAGTATAGTACAATATGTAGTATAGTGCAGTATTGTGGTGTCTCAGAGTCTTATCAGTACCCAGTGATGAAGCGATAGGACAAGCAAGAGAGGAAGGGGTACCAAAGTCGGTCCAGTCAATTTTTACAGACAGAAATCCTCATGAAGTAACATGAAGTATATTATCTTATGCTAGTAGAGCAAGTGGTATGGTTTCTTCTTTGCTCTCATTACTGCCCAATAACCTCCCTCCATGTCATTCCCCCTCTCATTCACCCCCTTTTTTTTCAATACCCCCCACCTCTCTCCCACTTGATGAAATATTCAAAGAGCCGGGCGCTTGGCCAGATGCCCTCCCCCCCCCCCCCCCCCCCCTCTTTTCCCTCCCCCCGCCCCCCGCCCCCCTCCCCTCTTTCCAGGCAGACAGCCAGCTGACGGGGCACGTGGCTCACGAAGGGCGGGGGGTCCAAAGAGCAGGTCGGGCTTTGAAAACGTAGAACGGGAAGAGGTCTGTGACGTTTGCCTGCCTGTTACTTTTACCAGTTCCTATCCGTCCTGTTAGCTGGGTCAGTTAGCGGCAGTTAGCTAGCGGGACAGCCAAACATGTCGACGCCACCGTCCAATTGGCTGATGCTGCATGTTCGGGCTGGGTGGGAGGGGCTTGCCTGGTTGCAGAGGACGTGTGGTTTTTTAGTCGTGTCATGATATAGTCCATGTCCCACGTCATTGTTGAAAGACAATGTCATGAGGGACAAGGATCATAAACAGGTTGCATGACATGGGGAACCCCCAAATAAGTAACAACAAATAATACACCAACCAAAAAGTCAATGTACCATGGACACAATGAAGACATTTACAGAAGAAAAAAATGATAAATTAACAGTTTTCTTTAGGTTGAGAGCAGCTGTAGGGGGCGTTTCAGGGAGGAATGAGGGTGCTGATTGTTACCCTGAGATCCCCTTTCCCCCCCCCCCCCCCCCCCATTGATGTGTTTTGACTTTGTCCTTTGCCCATGTGCGTGGGCAGCACAAGCCTTGGAAGCCCCTAGACGAGTAATCACGGCATCGAGGTTGATGATGTCCCCATGTGATCATAATTTTGCTGATGTATCAGTGTTTCCGGCTGTAAACACGAAGCAAAGGATTTGAAGTGATAGTATTGTATAAAGAATGTATGGTTTCTTGGCATCTATATACTAATATACTGTATCTATGTACTTATACATCTATATACTAATATACTGTATCTATGTACTTATACATCTATATACTATATCTGTATCTATGTACTATACATCATTACTATATACTGTATTCTATCTAAAATACATCTATAACTAATATAGTGTATCTATGTACTTATACATCTCTTAATAAGATACTATCTTATATAATAATTGAAATATTATTACTATCATATACTATACTATCTATATCCAATATACTAATATAATATACTAATACATCTATATACTAATATACTGTATCTATATACAACATCTATATACTAATTACGTATATGTACTTATACATCTTAATACTAATATAGTATACTATAGTACATACATCTATATACTATATATGTCTATGTACTTATACATCTATTATACTAATATACGTATCTATGATACTTATACATCTATTAACTAATATACTGTATCTATTACTTAGACATCTATAAACTCATATACTGTATCTCAGTAACTAAATCATTGACTAATATACTGTATCTATATACTAATACATCATATACTAATTACGGTATCTATGTACTATACATCTATATACTAATATACTGTATCTATATACAATACTATAATAACTAAATACTGTATATTATGTACTTATACATCTATCTTACAATTACTGTATCTATATACTAAGACATCTATATACTAATAACTGTATCTATTACTTTATACACTATATACTAATATACTGTATCTATTATACTAATACATCTATATTACTATATACTGTATCTAGGTCACTTATAATCTATACACTATATACTGATCTATTACTATACATCTATACTATATACGTATCTTAATACTTATACATCTTATACTAATATCTGTATCAGTACAAATACATCTATATACTAATATGATCTTATTAACTTATAAATATAATACTAATATACTGATCTATACTTATACACTATATACTAATATACTGTATCTATGTACTATACATCTATATACTAATATACTGTATCTATGACTTATAATCTATACTAATATACTGTTCTATATACTAATACATCTATTATAATCTATACGGTATCTATGACTTATACATCTATATACTAATATAACGATTATACTATATACAATACTATACTATAATTACTAATATACTGTATCTAGTTCCTTAACATGATACTAATGAAGTACTTGTATCTACATTATTAACTAATATACGTCATATCTTATACATCTATGTAACTAATATACTGATATCTATAGACTTATACATCTATATACTAATATACTGTATCTATATACTAATACATCTATATACTACATATACTGTATCTATGACTTAACATCTATATACTAATTACTGTTCTATATACAATACACTCTATATACTAATATACTGTATCATGTCCTTATACATCTCTATACTAGATACTGTATCTATGTACTTATACATCTATTAACTAATATACTGTATCTATATACTTTACATCATTAACTAATATACTGTATCTATGTACTTATACATCATATACTAAATACTGTATCATATACTTACTAAATATTATACTAAAACTGTATCATTACTTATACCATCTATATACTAATATCACTGTATCTATATAATAAAACATCTATATACTAATATACTGTATCTATGTACTTATACATCTATTACTATATACTGTATCTATTAATAAACATCTATTACTTAATATACTGTACTATGTACTTATACATCTATATACTAATATACTGTATCTAATACTAATACATCTTAGTATACTCATATTGACTGTATCTATGACCTTATACATCTATTAACTAATATACTGTATCATACTTATAATCTATTAACTAATATACGTATCTATATTATACATCTATACTAATATACTGTATCTATGTACAAATACATCTATATATAATATACTGATCTATATCTATACATATATATATAATTTAACTGTATCTATGTACTTAACATCTATATACTAATATATGTATATATATACTATAAATCTATATACTAATATACTGTATCTATATACTAATACACTTATCTAAAATATACTGTATCTATGTACTTATACATCTATAACTAATATATGTATCTATAGACTTATACATCTATATACTAATAACTGTACTGTATTACATCTATATACTAATATACGTATCTATATATTAAATCTATATACTAATCTACTGTACATTAACTAAAAATCTATATACTATAATGTCTAATACTTATACATCGATATAATAATAAAATGTATCTATATACCTTATATATCTATATACTAAATATACTGTATCTATATACTTATACACTATATTTACTATATACTATCTATTATACGTTATATACTAGTATACTAATATACTGTATCTGTACTTATACATCTATATAATAATAATACTGTATCTATATACTATACATCTAACTATATACGGTATCTATACGAGTAATAATCTGAATACTAATAGACTGTATCTATCGACTTATACATATCATATACTATATACTGTATCTATGTACTTATACATCATATACTAATATACGGTATCTATAACTATACATCTATACTACTAGATACGTATACTATATATATACTATACATCTATATACTAATATACTGTATCTATAATATCTATCTACATATAGACTAATATACTGTATCTAATACTTATACATATATCTATATAATATACTATCTATAGTACATAATTATATGTATATATACTTATACTCTACTATATACTATACGGTATCTAATCTAAATACGTATCTATATACTATACATCTATATACTATATACTCTATCTATTAATAATATATTATAGATATAATACATCTATATACAATATACTATATAATACTAATACATCTATATACTAATACTGTATCTATATACTTATACATCTATATACTATCTTATACTGTATCTATATACTATTACTGTATCTATATACTATACATTACTATACTAATATACTCTATACTATATACTAATATAAGTATCTATATACTAATACATCTATATATAATATACTTATTATGTACTTAAACATCTATAGACTAATAGACTGTACTAATACTTATACATCTAATACTAATAGACTTTATCTATGTACTTAACATATATATCTATACTGTCTAATACTATACATCTATATACAATATATACTATCTATAAACTATTACTATATACTCAAATGTGACTATCTATACATCATATACTACTATTTTATTCTATATACTAATATAGTGTATCTAGTATACTAATAAATCTATATACTTATACTGTTATCTATAGTACTTAATACATCTATATACTAATATAGTGTATCTATATACTAATACATCTATATACTAATATACTGTATCTATATACTAATACATCTATATACTAATATACTTTATCTATGTACTTAAACATCTATATACTAATATACTGTATCTATATACTTATACATCTATATACTAAGTCTAGTATGGATGGAACTGGAGGGTCGCTGGTTCAAATCCCCGTACGGACCCAAAGCATGGTGGTGGAGAGGTGCCAGTTCACCTCCCGGGCACTTGAGCAAGGCACCGAACCCCCAACTTCTCGGGGCGCCTTTCCATGGGCAGGCCCACCCCCCCACTCTGACATCTCTCTCCAGTGCATGTATAGGTGTGTGTGTGTGTAGTTCAGGCCTGTGTGTAATAACAACTGTGCGTAAATTGTAGTTTCCCCCTTGTGGGATGAATAAAGTACACATTAGTATTATGAATCTGCTATCGATGGAGGGTATAGAAAGAAGAAGAAAGGGAAGAAAAGAAACAAAAACGGTGTGAATGTGTGCAGGTATGTATGCGTGCATCTGTGTCTATGATGTGTAATCAGTGAAGCATGAGATTTTGTATTTACTTAAGTACATTAAGTATTTATGAACTTCTTCCTACTCCTTTTTGAACATGGGGATTTTTGGTTTGAATGACTTTCAATTTTGGAAGATTGTGCTGAGACGTACATGGTCTTACTTATCTGTCCTTTGAATTATATATAGTATATGCATGCATGAATGTATGTACATATGTAAATAAACTACTACTACTACTACTGCTAAGAAGTAGACACCTAAATAAAAACAGCGTTAGCTTTACTTCCAATCGTTTCTCAAAAGCATGATGTCCCTTTTGCCTGTTTACAAGGACCACAGTTACTTTAATATTACTATTATCAGACCTGCAGATATGTCCAACATGAGTACACCTAGTGAGCCGAGGCTGTGTCCGACACTAGACCACCAGGAGCCTTCACGGTCCTTCATGGTCTGAGGCTGCGGGGCTTTGCCCCACCTGCTCTTTGTGTAATCCACACTTGTGCATAATCACGGTCTGGGCTGAAAACTGATCCCCCTTTTCTTAAAGAATCCACTGAAGGAGAGGAACACTTTAGGAGTAGACTCCTTCTCACCTGAGAAATAGCAGCTTTGAAACTCAGTTCATATTCACAGATGTCACTGTGGAACATGGACATTTGGGGGTTTTCTTTCTTTTAGTCATTCTTTTATCAATTGTTCTCTGTTATAATTGACATTAATTGGTCCTTGGACTTCATCTAACTCTAATCTAACCCTTTTTTTTTTGTCTTGCTCCCCTCTCTTGTCTGCATGCCGGTGCGTATTTGGTCTCCAGCTCTTAAAATGGGACATAGGTGTCCACAATGGTCCCTCTAAGTCACTCCTTAAAACTCCTTGGGCCGTTAGCTGCTAAATCACTTTGATTGCACATGTGAAGCCTTTGTACGTGTGTGTGTGTGTGTGTGTGTGTGTGTGTGTGTGTGTGTGTGTGATGGAAGGCGAATCCGGAATGCGGTAGTTCCTTTTGTCTTAGTGTGTGTGTGGTAATGAAAGTGGTGTCAGGCCAGGTCAATGTCACTGAGGCCTTGTGTGTGTGTGCGTGCACGTGTGTGTGTGTGCGTGCACGTGTGTGTGTGTGCGCGTGTGTTTGTGTGTGTGCGTGTGTGAGTGTGTGTGTGTGTGTTCAGAGTTGGTCCGGGAAACCGTTTGAAAAGACCTTTTCTTCTTCGGGTCATAAAGCGAAGAATCTTGGTTTCTTCTTTGTGTTTTAATTTAATAGGAGTAGAACAGAGACTCCCCTTGTGTCCTCTTTGGTACACAGTTCTCTCTCACACAAACGGAAACGCACACACACACACTCGTGCACGCTCCAGCCGACGGGCATTAACTTGGTTAAGCTCGGTCTCACATAGCGTCCACACAGCCAGCTCAATAGCCAATCAGTGTGTGTTTATGTAACTTAATAGTGATCATTGTCGCTAGCAGAATAGTCTGGATCAACAGACGTTGCTGCTGTTACGGAACTTCGAGCTAGAAAATGGCGGATTTTGAAGAAAACGTGCATCGTGCCACAAGGCGCGGCCGCTCGGTCCTTTGCATGCAGTGATCGTAAATGTTTTTTAACACAGTATGTGGTGTTGGAGATACATGACTACACTCAGAGCTCCGGTGCTGCTTACTAGAGGCCAGTGTGGGTTTGTATTCACGGTTTATTTGTTATTCTATACTATGAATTCATCAACGAGTCCAGGTCCTGGGGGTTGCTGGAGACGCCGGTCGTGATGGAGGTGCTGTGTGTGTGTGTGTCTTCGTATGGATTGAAACTTGCAACATTGGATGAGAAAGTGGGTTGCGAAACAATAGAAAAAATGGAACAGTCATACAATTCAAGGGCCATTATTGTAACCCCTCTACGGTGTTGCATGTAGGACCGACGTAGTCAGTTTTTTAATATGAGACTTCGTTGGAAAACTGGGCTGGGAAAGTGAAAAAAACCAGAACCACGACAAGCAGGGGCCGAGTTAAGGCACACTTAAAGACGGGTGCCGTCTTCATTGATGTGAAGGAGAAAACTCAAAGAAAATGAACACAAAGAGAAGATCTGTATTATATAGAAAACGTGATATCAGACTAGATACTGTCTTAGATTTTGAAAAAAAAAAAAAAAAAATCAGGTTTAACTAATTGTTGGTCTTGTTTTGGACATTTTCTTGTTTAATCGTGATTTAAATGAGATCGAAGCTCCCGGTCTCCCTAGTTGATTGTCAAATTTCAGTATACGATTTGTACTTTCCATTTGAGATTTTCTAGGTTACACTTAAAGCAATAAACGCATAATTAATGTAAAACAGTCCAGATAGAATGCACAGAATGTCTCCTTAAATGGCCGAAATCCTCATTTATATTCATAGTGGATGTAGATCCTATAATAGAAGTTCGAGAGGAGGATTATAGATCCTGCGTTAGAAATTGTAGCCATAGTGTGAAGATTTATTTTCTCTTTATCGGATTGTGTAGTTAAGAGGCCAATGAAAGTGATTGTTGAACCAGCCATTGATCCATCCCTACTGGAAACCAATAGGCAATGACTTATGGAAAAGCACTTTGGTTTGGTGGCAGAAATATGGCATCGTTGATACCTCTGCAAGGCCCCAGGGAGATGCAGATGTAGAGTCTGTTGCACAGAATTGCAACAGATGGCGTCGGGCTAATAAGGTGTAAAATTAACACATATGTCTGCCTTTGATGAAAATGAGGTAATCCTAGCTGGTTGGGTCCAGTCTCGTCCGGTTCGGACTGTTCAGATAGTTTGATTTGATTTGCGAGCCATCACAATCACACTTTCTGATTCCTCCTCTTTTCTTTTCTTTCTCTCCTCCACGAGCACCCATCGGGCCCCTCCGGCATGGCCAAGACTCACACCAGTACCAGGTCGTAACACATACACACACATGGTAGAGGTGCATTTGCAACTCCAATGATGCGGGTTTGAAAGTTGGTGGCAGGGCCGCAATTACAACTTTTCCAAATGTTTTAACCATTTAGTTATTTAGTAGGATCAATTTGCCTGTATTAGACTATTTCTTTTAAGAGACAACAGCAGCAAATCTTAACATTTGAGAAGCTGGAACTATGTATTACCCCACAAGCAGGGTCTGTCAGCAGGATTACAGAAAATCTATTGGTCAGATTTTTATGAAACTTGGTGGCAGGGTGTAAAATCAAGGTCAATGGTACACAGCTGCACACATTATTTTGCATTTCCATTAACATTGCAAGGGCTATTGATGCTGCATTTGTGGTTTTAGAATAATCGAAAATATTTGCTTCCCGGTCATATTTCATGGCTCACCTCATCCGTTTTCCTTGATTAAACTCCCTGAGCAACGAAATACAATGCATTGCTCTTTGTGGCGTCCACGTCTTTCCACATTACGATCTTAAACTCATGGGCTCACCAAAGTCAGAAGAACGACTTCCCAACTCAGAGAAAATGTGCATTGACCACCATTTATTTGATACTACTGGAATTGTTGGGTCTTTGTAAATTATAGAGTGGTCTAGACCTACTCTACCTGTAAAGTGTCTTGCAATAACTCTTGTTATGAATTAGTGCTATAAATAAAACTGAATTTAATGGCATTTATTTATTTCAAAGGATCCCCATTACCTGATGCCATTTCAGGGGGTTACTAGCGTTTATATGAATTGTTATTGAATGATTCCATCTTCTGAGGAGCATGAATAAACTCAATATATGTCGTGGTATTCCTGGCAGTGTTGAAAAAGGCTTTTGGAGTTAAAATGACACCATGCGGGAAACTACAATTTGACACGTAATGGGCTAAATGAAGATGACAAATCTTAATAAACAAACTTGTTTCGGTTTCTTTAGAAATAATATATTCCTGTAAAATATTAGGCTCTAAAAAGAGCTGATCTTTAACTCACCTCTCACACACACACACCAGGAGCTGTCAGAGCAACTGACAGGAACAGGTGGCTGAGTGTGTGTGTGTGTGTGTGTGTGTGTGTGAAAACAAAGGACAAGAAAAATCTGTTTCAAAAAGGTTCTATGAAGAAGAGACAATTGGGCAACCATTATACACGCTTTGTCTCATTTTTCAACAATATATTTCATCACATTATTACATTTTTCATCACCACTAAAGAGGTTTGGTTGTGACTGGGACCCCATAGCTAGGAGCCATCATTAAGATGTTTGAGGTGGTGGTGGGGGGGGGGTTACACGGATGGATTTAAGAGCTGGCTGCCTTCACACAACAAAGACTGTGGATTTGCTGCGCGTGTGAGTACGTAATCCTCACCGGGTCGAAGTTTATTGACTGAATCTATAAAGGAGGAAAGGAAAAAATTAATGCACGACATAGAGATCACAATTACAACCGCCGACAGTTAAGTCTAGCGTAATTTCCAGTGAGTTTAGTCGAGATTAGGTGACTGTGAGCTGGGTTAAAGGGACCTTTAGGGACCTTTCGTTACAGTTAAGTTTTGGTGACATGTCACAAAAAAACTAGTCAAGATTAGAAAGAGGATTGTGGTTTTGATTCGGTCCGCATTAGTAGCTCTCCCAGGACAGGAACACGCGTCTCCCTACTTGACTGTGAGCTGGGTTAAAGGGACCTTTAGGGACCTTTCGTTACAGTCAAGTTTAGGTGACAACATGTCACAAAAAACTAGTCAAGATTAGAAAAAGGATTGTGGTTTTGATTCGGTCCGCTTCAGTCCGGATTAGTAGTTCTCCCAGGACAGGACACGCGTCTCCCTACTTGACTGTGAGCTGGGTTAAAGGGACTTTAGGGACCTTTTCGTTACAGTCAAGTTTAGGTGACAACATCACAAAAACTAGTCAAGATTAGAAAAGGATGTGGGTTTTGATTCGGTCTGCTTCGATGGATTAGTAGCTCTCCCAGGACAGGAACACGCGTCTCCCTACTTGACTGTGAGCTGGGTTAAAGGGACCTTTAGGGACCTTTCGTTACAGTCAAGTTTAGGTGACAACATGTCACAAAAAACTAGTCAAGATTAGAAAAAGGATTGTGGTTTTGATTCGGTCCGCTTCAGTCCGGATTAGTAGTTCTCCCAGGACAGGAACACGCGTCTCCCTACTTGACTGTGAGCTGGGTTAAAGGGACCTTTAGGGACCTTTCGTTACAGTCAAGTTTAGGTGACAACATGTCACAAAAAACTAGTCAAGATTAGAAAAAGGATTGTGGTTTTGATTCGGTCCGCTTCAGTCCGGATTAGTAGTTCTCCCAGGACAGGAACACGCGTCTCCCTACTTGACTGTGAGCTGGGTTAAAGGGACCTTTAGGGACCTTCCGTTACAGTCAAGTTTAGGTGACAACATGTCACAAAAAACTAGTCAAGATTAGAAAAAGGATTGTGGTTTTGATTCGGTCTGCTTCAGTCTGGATTAGTAGCTCTCCCAGGACAGGAACACGCGTCTCCCTACTTGACTGTGAGCTGGGTTAAAGGGACCTTTAGGGACCTTCCGTTACAGTCAAGTTTCGGGGACAACATGTCACAAAATTCTAGTTAAAATTAGAAAAAGGATTGTGGTTTTGATTCGGTCCGCTTCAGTCCGCTTTAGTAGTTCTCCCAGGACAGGAACACGCGTCTCCCTACTTGACTGTGAGCTGGGTTAAAGGGACCTTTAGGGACCTTCCGTTACAGTCAAGTTTCGGGGACAACATGTCACAAAATTCTAGTCAAAATTAGAAAAAGGATTGTGGTTTTGATTCGGTCCGCTTCAGTCCGCTTTAGTAGTTCTCCCAGGACAGGAACACGCGTCTCCCTACTTGACTGTGAGCTGGGTTAAAGGGACCTTTAGGGACCTTCCGTTACAGTCAAGTTTAGGTGACAACATGTCACAAAAGCTAGTCAAGATTAGAAAAAGGATTGTGGTTTTGATTCGGTCTGCTTCAGTCCGATTTAGTTTCTCCAGGACAGGAACACGCGTCTCCCTACTTGACTGTGAGTGGGTAAAGGGACCTTTAGGGACCTTCCGTACAGTCAAGTTTCGGGACAACATGTCACAAATCTAGTCAAAATTAGAAAAAGGATTGTGGTTTTGATCGGTCCGCTTCAGTCCGCTTTTGTAGTTCTCCCAGGACAGGACAGGAACAGCTCCCCTACTTGACTGTGAGCTGGGTTAAAGGGACCTTTAGGGACTTCCGTTACAGTCAAGTTTCGGGGACAAAACCACAATTGTCACAAAATTCTAGTCAAAATTAGAAAAAGGATTGTGGTTTTGATTCGGTCTGCTTCAGTCCGCTTTAGTAGTTCTCCCAGGACAGGAACACGCGTCTCCCTACTTGAAAGCCCTGTGAAGTCACTGTGGTGCATGCAGTGATAAATATGTGGAATACACATAAATTACAATACTTTTCGTTGAATGGTGAGAGAGCAGCCTGTCTGTTTGTAAGGATACAGCTTTAAAAATAAGCATTCCGGTTGATATAAATGTGAATAATCACGTTTGAAAATCAGAAACAGCAAAACCTCGGCGATTACAGTTTGTTGATTGACTAACAAATTAGTCAAATTACTTAATTTAGCTCCGCTCTGTATCTATAAGGATTGAGTGTCATTCATTCCCCACCCACACATACACACAGCTGTGCTTTCATGCACATTTTCTTGGCTGTTCATAACACCGAGATGAATATTTCATCATGAATTTTGATTCATCGTTAAGTGTCATAATTGAGCTGTTATGTTTTGTGTCGCCTCCTTTCACCTCGCTGCTCTGGCATTTAAAGCTTTTTCAAAGGAATAATTCAAATATGTACATGTGGACGCTGTGTGTGTGTGTGTGTGTGTGTGTGTGTGTGTGTGTGTGTGTGTGTGGTGTGTGAGGGTGTTGGTGTGTGTGTGTGTGTGTGTGTTTGGTGGCGCGTGTGGCGACTATTTTGCTTCGACGTTTTCCAGATAAACACGGTGGCAGCTGCTGCCATAGCAACGCCATTGTGCTCCCACCCTTTCCTCCCCTCCCTCTTCTCTCTCCCCCTTCCCGACCACTCCCCCGCCCCCCCCCTCCCCCCAAAAACCAACCCTCTTCCACCCCTCCGCTTGGCTCGGCGGCTTCACAACAGCCAGAGTGCGAGGACCAGAGAGGAGAGAGGTCGGCTCGCTTCGTTTTCAACCCAGGAGGGGGGGAAGAGACAAGAAGAGTGGATAGAGAGAGGAGGAGAAAAAAAAAGGAATAAAGTGGAGTGAAAGGTAGTTGCTTTGGGGGAGAGAATGAGTGAGGACAACCACTCCCACTACCGGCTGGACCCCAGCGATCGCCTCAACGGGCTGGGACAGAGGAGAAAGAGACCCAAGAAGGTAAATGAATAGATGGAGAACCACACTGAGAGGAGGGGGGAACGCTGCCTGCTTCCTCCCAGAAAGAGAGCAGGAGCAGGGGGTGGTGGAGGCGGAGCAGGTGGGGGAGCAGCGGAGGATGAGCGCGGGTCGGGGATTTGTTTCTTTCTGGCTAGAGGTGTGTGTCAGGGAGTGGTCTTCAGGTTGTGTTACAGCTTCATTCCTGCTGATACTCACTTGATTTGGCTCTCCACCTCCACCTCCACCGCCACCTCCACCTCCACCCATGGGGGTAAAGCCATTTCCCAGAGGGAGCTCTTCTCTCCGTCTCTTCTGTCTGTCCCCCCCCTGGGGGAATCGCTCCTCCACCACTCCCTCCGATCCCGTGTTTCCCCCGCTCTTCGTCTCGCGGTGTGTTGTTGTTGTTGTGAACACCTCTAGGCAGGGTGTAGTAGGAGGAGGCTGCTCGCCCATGCTGACAGGGTGGCTCCCTCACTCTTTGTGTGCCCGTTGTTTGTGGACGGCGTTACACACAGATATCAGCTCTCGTGGGATTTCTGCTATTCTGTCATCCTCATTATATAGGAGGTCTCCTTTGACATCCATGAAAGATTGCTGCTTATTGTTTTATTGTGCGACCACCATCATTAGCCACACGCACCCATCACCCTTGGTGTCACCCTTCACAGATTGTGTTCATAAAGACATCAAAGGGGTTTGTTTTCATTTCCTGAAACCAATCACAATTGTCTTGGCGACGGTGGCTCTGCAGAATAGTCTCCGGAAGGGATTTGTTTTGGTGGAACGTTTGCTCCGCCGCGCATAATATTAAATGACGTTAAATACAGTAACATGACATATTTAAATTAGATGGATACATGGTTAAAGGTCATTAGCTCCAAGTCCTCCAAACCATGTAACCACATAGGTCGTTTTTTCCTACCCTCTAATACAACTATTAGTTTTTAACCCTCCTGTTGTCTTCGGGTCAAATTTTGACCCCTTTCTAAAAAAATGTCTATATCACAAATTTGGGTTTATTTAAAAAAAAAAAATCCAAAAAAAGTGGACGTAACGTGGATGGTTCCCAACAACGCTCCTCACAAGTTAAATAAATAATCAGTTCACTACTTTTGTTGAATTTTGTGATTTTTGTGTCAATTTTTATAGCATTTGGAGAAAAAACAATTGATAAAAGAACTTTAAAAAAGAGAGGAAAATGTCAATAAAGTGACTAAAATGTGAACAAATGTCAAATAAAGTGACAAAAATGTCAAAAAAGTGACACATTTGGGGGGAAAAAAACACAAACATTTCAAAAGGCTCAGAAAAAGTCGACAAACGTTGAAAAAGTGACAAAATCATTGGGGGAAAGAGACAAAAGGGTCGAAAAAAAACGACCATAACCTCGATGAAAAGGGTTTTCATTTTAAATTTTGACTCAGAAAAAGAGAAATTTCCAGGTCGTTGGGAAGACAACGTGAGGTTTAAAATTGTCAAATTTCAAATTTTTACAAGAAGAAAAATGGAAAAAGCAAAATTTTTTCTACCTAAAAATCAACGACCTTTCCTTATTTTCTGTGATGAACGTGTATTCCTGACTCAGAACATTATTCTTTATTATTATTATGTATTTGAGAGTTTAACCCTCGCATGGTATTTGGGTCATATGGACCCATTCCAAATTTTTACAAGAAGAAAAATGGAAAAAGTTAAATTTTTTCTACCTAAAAATCAACGGCCTTACCTTATTTTCTATGATGAACATGTAGTCCTGACTCAATTTGAAAACTATTCTGGATATGACGCTTGTGTTTTTTTTCCATAGTGGATTTTTGACACCTTATGATCAAAAAAAGTCCATTTTTAATTGGGTTCTAGTAGAGACTGATGCATTCCCTAAACATAGATGTTATCTCAGTGGTTTGAAATTAAGATAAAGACGATATTTGTTAATAGATTATGAAGTAAAATGTTATTTTCAGAATTGTTTTTAAAAACCCCAAATAACTCAATTTGACCCACGGGACACGAGAAGGTCCCGAAAGGGAAGACAACACCAGGGTTAAACACAGCGTTCGGTTAGGTTCAGGCAGAAAAACTACTTCAGTACATTCATTGGGTTACTTCACTTCCATGTGTACTGTACATGTACAAGCAAAAATAACTTTCAGTTTATTTTTTCAAACCCGGACAAGGACACCAGTCTCCTGGGTCAAAGTCCTGTGTCACGTAGTCCTGTCACACTGTCCTAGAGCAGTCTGCGAATATCTTGTTTAGGCTCCGAAACCCCAAAGATATTGGCTATACGATACAAAAACTTGAATAGCTAACTTCGGAATTGTAGCTGAGAAATACCCAAAAAAATGCAAAATGTCGACATTACATATTGTGTCCACCAGAGGGAAATGACTAGTTAATTTATTCATAGTAAAAGGACACTGTCTCACTGATTGTTTGTCCTCTTTAATATTAGACACCTGTCTCAGAATCACGGTATTGGTTCGATTATCACACGTAGTTTAGTTTAGAGGTACTATAAAAAAAATCCGGAATGAATTCTCTTTGTCTTGGGGACAATTCATTGAAACGTAATATGTAATATTCACTGTCTCCACCAAAACAACAACAGAAGAATACATTCTTTAAGCTATTCTTTTACTCTTTAAATTCTCTGAACAACTAAATAAATTGTCCAAAAGAACCCATTTTAGCATTTTTTTGATCTGCCACTTCAATGGTTAAGGTTGGTTCGGGGTCAGGTAGGTTCTTGGCTATGGTTCTGGAGAGATCACGGTCATGGTTACGAGACACCGACGTTGACATTTTTGGACTTTTTTGTATGCCCAACAATCCTCATGTGCTGAAACTGTTTTGACAGAAAGAAGATAGCAAGGTTGGCATCTTAATGTTCGTGCTACATGGAAATATTTCACTGAAATAATCATGTTTGTGAATGCTAACCATCGTACAGTATGTCAGTGTTCTTAGACGCCCTACGGTATCCAAACTAGCATCGACATGGCCTCAGTCTGCGTCTATATGTCTGTCTGTTGGGATTTTTTTTTGTCCTACTAGCTGACTTTGTATTTCTCTTCCTATTTCTTTCTATTCTTCTCTATTAATTATGACAGCCCAGTCTTTTTACACGGGCTAGCGGGACGCAGACAGACCAAACCCAGCATTATTGCAGTTTGCGGCACTTTGTGTTTGTCGGTTTGAGGTTTACAGAAGGAGACTGACTCGCCCGAGTCTTTTTTTTTTAAACCAAAATCAGTGACGTATGAATGTGTGTTTTTAATGTCTGACCATCAGATTCAATGCCGTTGAGCTTATTTGGCTGTGTCAGTCTTGAGGTCTTCTGAAAGTTGACTTTGCTAGACATTGGTTCCGAAGTGTGCGAGAATCTCAGCGACTGAAAGAGTTGTATTGCAACGTGGCTTCTTCTACAACGTCATCACTGAGAACTGCGATTACTTCACTCTGACAAACACCAAGCATCTCCTTTTGGACAAATACAGCAGCAATGGCTACGTACCTCCAAGAGTAAGGCAAAATTATAGAAAGCAACACACAACCGCAGTTAGCATGTAGCCACGCCTCCATCCATAGACCAGAGCCTGGTGCCTTAGGGCATGTCTGCATTTTAATTGGCTGAGAAAGCGGGGGGGGGGGAATGCCAGAAAAAGGTGCAAAAAAAGAAAAACGCAGTATGCTAATGTCAGCCGCTAGTGTTGCCAACACATCATTTGCACAGGGTGATATAAAAAATAGGCCTACACATACAAATGTACAAATGTACCAGAAAGAGTCATTAGTTTGGGTCATTTTTTATCAAAAAAGTACTACATTTTTTAAATTCCAGCTTCATAAGCGTGAATATGTTCAAGTTGCTTTACTATCTATGAGTTGTGGACGAAGCAAGACATTTGAGGACAGTTTCTTCTTGACTGTGTAAACAATCCAAATCTTTAACTAAATGTCTGCTTACAAGGTTTCTCCAGAGCTGTCAACTGGTCTTCATCATGGCCTGTATCAGCAAATAGCATATGTGGATAAGGAGCAGTAGAAAGCTCCAGTAAAACCTGTAAGCCTGGATTTCAAATTATTTCGGTTGATTACATCTGTGTTTTTTGGCATAACATGTCTTGATACGCCCGTCTATACCCTGCATTACCCTGTTACGCCCTGCTATGCCTGTCCTGCTATGCCCTGCTACACCCTGCTACACTCTGCTACACCCTGTTATGCCCTGCAGTGCCCTTGTTATGCCCTGCTACGTCTTGCTATGCCCTGCTATGTCCTGCAGTACCCTATTACGCCCGGCTATGTCCTGCAGTGCCCTGTTACGTGCTGCTATGCCCTGCTACGTCCTGCTATGTCCTGCTGTACCCTGCTACGCCCTTCTATGTCCTGCAGTGCCCTGTTACGCCCTGCTATGTGCTGCAGTACCCTGTTACGTCCTTCTATGTCCTGCAGTGCCCTGTTATGCCCTGCTACGTCTTGCTATGCCCTGCTATGTCCTGCAGTACCCTATTACGCCCGGCTATGTCCTGCAGTGCCCTGTTACGTCCTGCTATGTCCTGCTACGTCCTGCTATGTCCTGCTGTACCCTGTTACGCCCTGCTATGCCCTGCAGTACCCTGTTACGCCCTTCTATGTCCTGCTATGCCATGCTATGCCCTGCAGTGCCCTGTTACACCCGGTTATGCCCTGCAGTACCCTGTTAAACCCTGCTATGTCCTGGAGTGCCCTGCTATGTCCTGCAGTGCCCTGTTATGCCCTGCTATGTCCTGCAGTGCCCTGCTATGTGCTGCAGTACCTTGTTAAACCCTGCTATGTGCTGCAGTACCCTGTTACGCCCTGCTATGTCCTGCAGTACCCTGTTACGCCCTGCTATGTCTCACAGTACCCTATTACACCCTGCTATGTGCTGCAGTACCTTGTTAAACCCTGCTATGCCCTGCAGTTCCCTGTTACGCCCTGCTACGCTCTGCAGTGCCCTGTTACGCCCTGAATTAATACAACTCCTCTTTCTAGTCATAGTTCCACTACCTCTACTGTGACTATAAATGCCTTTGTTCATTCCACCCCCAACCGGCACCGTCAGACACCGCCCACCAAGAATCTGGGTCTGTGCCAGGTTCCTCTCTAACAGAATGTTTTCCTCACCCCGCAAGTTTTTCCTCGCCACTGTCACGTCAAATGCTTGCTCTTGGGGGAATTACTAGAATTGTAAAGTGTCTTGAGATAACTCTTGGTTCGATTTGATATTATAAATTTAATTTAATTGAAAAATGACAAATGTTACGAGGCAAAAACTGCTGTTAAATTGAACTTTCTCCACATTTACATACAACAAGAGCGTGAGAAGGAAAGAGGGACTGGCTCAGAAAAGGACTTGTGTGCCAAGTCCTTAGATTGCGGAATCTACTAATGCAAATTGTTGGTGGAAGCATTTGGCAGCAGGGGGGCATTCAGAGTCAATAGATGAATTATTGATATGCGCCCTCCCTTACACACACCCAGCTGGTGACCTATGGGAGCTGATCTTTGCTGTGTGTGGGACAATTGACTTAAAGTGAGGTGTTCTGGTTATGTCTGCTGCAATCCTTCATATTAGGGAACAAACACACACTTGAGTTGATGTTTTCGGGTGGTAAAAAGCCTCGGTTTAATACAGTGTGCTCTTGGCTCTTTCATGAAATCCCTAAGTACTTTAATCTCCCACTCAATTACCCCCCCCCCCCCCCCCCCCCCCCCCCCCCCCCCCCCCCCCACACACCCCTCTCCCACTGATCCAGAGGGGGTTTAAAACACATCCCCGGTGTGCCCATACAGCCTATACTTGTTCATTGTATAGATTATTTCAAGGTAAGGGAAGACCGTGGCCTTGATGAAGATGCAGGTTTTGTTTTCTGATGACGTTTCAGGTTTGTGGGTTTCGGTCCTGCCGGGACAAGGACAGTTCGCTGAAGTCAGATTGGTGTGTTATTTCAACTGACGGACAGCACGGGGACTTTCAACCCGCCTGTTTCTGGGACTCAGCAGTTTTTCATTTAGAAAAGGAGAGTCATATTCAGCCAAATAACCGGGAATCATCAGGATTTGCTTTTATATAGACCTAAGTGGTCCCTAATACTGTATCTGAAGTCTCTTTTATATAGACCTTAGTGGTCCCCTAATACTGTATCTGAAGTCTCTTTTATAAGACCTTAGTGTCCCTAATACTGTAGCTAAATCTCTTTTATATAGACCTTAGTGGTACCCTAATACTGTATCTGAAGTCTCTTTTATATAGCCGTGTGTCCCCTAATACTGTATCTGAAGTCTCTTTTATATAACCTTAGTGGTCCCTAATACGTAGTCTGAGTCTCTTTTATATACCTTATGTGTCCCTAATACTGTATCTGAAGTCTCTTTTATAGACCTTAGTGGTCCCCTAATACTGTATCTGAAGCTCTTTTTATATACCTTAGTGGTACCCTAATACTGCATCTGAAGTCTCTTTTATATAGACCTTAGTGGTCCCTAATACTGTATCTGAAGTCTCTTTTATATAGGCCTTAGGGGTCCCCTAATACTGTATCTGAAGTCTCTTTTATATAGACCTTAGTGGTCCCCTAATACTGAATCTGATCTCTTTTATATAGGCCTTAGTGGTCCCTAATACTGGATCTGAAGTCTCTTTTTATATACCCTTAGTGGTCCCCTAATCTGCTCTGAAGTCCTTTATATAGACTTAGTGGTCCCTAATACTGTACCTAAGTCTCTTTTATATGGCCTTAGTGGTCCCTATACTGTATCTGAAGTCTCTTTTATATAGACCTTAGTGGTCCCTAATACTGTATCTGAAGTCTCTTTTATATAACCTTAGTGGTCCCTAATACTGTATCTGAAGTCTCTTTTATATAGGCTTAGTGGTTTACTAATACTGTATCTGAAGTCTCTTTTATATAGACCTTAGTGGTCCCCTAATACTGTATTCGAAGTCTCTTATATAGACCTTAGTGGTCCCTAATACTGTATCTGAATTCTCTTTTATAGGCCTTAGTGTTTTCTATACTGTATCTGAAGCTCTTTTATATAGACCTTAGTGGTCCCTAATACTGTATCTGAAGTCTCTATTATATAGACCTTAGTGGTCCCCTAATACTGTATCTGAAGTCTCTTTTATATAGGCCTTAGTGGTCCCTAATACTGTATCTGAAGTCTCTTTTATATAGACCTTAGTGGTCCCCTAATACTGGATCTGAAGTCTCTTTCCCAAATTCTGCCTTGGTGCAAAAAAGTGAAATGTCACTTTATGATGCTTTTTATATGAAGTCGTGCCATGGGACCTTTAACCTTAAATGACACTGAGACATTTTCATAAGAACTGAAGTAGAACTGGGTATTGTTTTCAGGACAACGATCGACCGTCGTGACCTAATTACTGGGTTACTTCCCTGCCGTCTGGTCTGATTCATCTGGAAATAACTCCAAAGACGAAGAGGACGTACCCGTCTCGCTCTGATCCAGTGACTGTTCACCCCGTGACTCAGCTCATCAGGGGACAAAATGTCTCCTTTGGGTTCCTTCTATTTATGTGTTTTTACAAAATCTGGCCTTTATTCAACGCCATAACTCGGGAATAGGAGGGGAGATTGTATCCATATTTACGGTCAAATTTGGTCAGATACCGAATTGGTGACCCTAATCTTGAGTGCCCGCCTTGAAACTGTTGGGATTTTATAAACTCTGTTTGTGAAGCATCCACATCTCCATGTAGTAATGACTTCCATTTTGCCAAACCATACACTTGAGCCGCATGTGCAAAAAGTCTAACTCCAGTCTGCATTCCCAACGGTCACCTGAACGCACCATAAACTCTAACTCCAGTCTGCGTTCCCAACGGTCACCAGAACGCACCATAAACTCTAACTCCAGTCTGCGTTCCCAACGGTCACCTGAACGCACCATAAACTCTAACTCCAGTCTGCGTTCCCAACGGTCACCTGAACGCACCATAAACTCTAACTCCAGTCTGCGTTCCCAACGGTCACCTGAACGCACCATAAACTCTAACTCCAGTCTGCGTTCCCAACGGTCACCTGAACGCACCATAAACTCTAACTCCAGTCTGTGTTCCCAACGGTCACCTGAACGCACCATAAACTCTAACTCCAGTCTGCGTTCCCAACGGTCACCTGAACGCACCATAAACTCTAACTCCAGTCTGTGTTCCCAACGGTCACCTGAACGCACCATAAACTCTAACTCCAGTCTGCGTTCCAACGGTCACCTGAACGCACCTAAACTCTACCTCCATCTGCGTTCCAACGGTCCCTGAACGCACCATAAACTCTAATCCATTCTGCGTTCCCAACGGTCACCTGAACGCACCATAATCTCTAACCCAGCCTGCATTCCCAACAGTCACCTGAACGCACCATAAACTCTACTCCAGTCCTGTCATCCCAAGGTCACCTGAACACCCATACCTCTAACTCCGGTCACCTGAACGCACCATAAACTCTAACTCCGTCTGTGTTCCCAACGTCACCTAACGCACCATAAACTCTAACTCCAGTCTGTGTTCCCAACGGTCACCTGAACGCACCATAACTCTAACTCCAGTCTGCTGTTCCAACAGTCACCTGAACGCACCAAACTCTAACTCCAGTCTCGCGTTCCCAACATTCGCCTGAACGCACCATAAACTCTAACTCCAGTCTGCTTCCCAACATTCACCTAACCACCTAAACTCTAACCTCCAGTCTGCGTTCCCAACGGTCACCTGAACGCACCAACTCTAACTCCAGTCTGCGTTCCCAACAGTCGCCTGAACCGCACCATAAACTCTAACTCCAGTCTGCGTTCCCAACGGCTACCCTGAACGCACCATAAACTCTAACTCCAGTCTGCGTTCCCAACGGTCACCTGAACGCACCATAAACTCTAACTCCAGTCTGCGTTCCCAACGGTCACCTGAACGCACCATAAACTCTAACTCCAGTCTGCGTTCCCAACGGTCACCTGAACGCACCATAAACTCTAACTCCAGTCTGCGTTCCCAACGGTCACCTGAACGCACCATAAACTCTAACTCCAGTCTGCGTTCCCAACGGTCACCCAAACTACACAGTTCCCATCTCCTGCGGAACTCGACCACAGCAACACACGCAACTCTTCACACACACACACCAACACCAACAATCCTCACTGAGAGAACACACACGGTCACTCAAAACACACTGAGAGTAAAAATACTACAGCGTCAAACACCAATACGGAATCACTGGGTCTAAAAAAACTAAAGGTACATAACAGTAATCCTGCATCTTTCCGGCATTTGAAGTTTTCTTCATCACATTGGGATGTCTGCATCATCTCATCATCCTTAAAAGTCTTCACTTTGTACATTTCATGAGTCAGACTAAGGGTCTAAAGTGCAATTTGACGCAAACAACTGTGAGATGCCAATTCTAGTTTGGTCCTATAACGTGTATTTTGGAAGTGTCATTTCAAGGCTACTGTGATGAGAGTGTGTGTATATGTCTGTCTGTCTGTGTGTGTGTGTCTCTTTGACCCTTCCATGCCGCCTCCTTTTTTTGGACGGCAAACAACAACACAGATGGTGTGTGAGGTCGACTCCCAGACGTCGCTATAGCGACACGGAGCCTTGCCTTGCCAAAAAGAAAGAAAACCTTTAGCTGGAAACATCACATGTTTGGGCTCTGGCAGCATATTTCTTTTTTCTGAAAAGTGACAATTCGGTTCCCTTTGCCTAACATTTGACCGGAGCAGTACTCTGATAGTACTGCAAAACATCCTTGAGTGTTTTTTTTCCACGAATAGCAGTGCCTGTAATGAATCCATCCCTGACTAGGCAAAGCTGCACTCCCTTGATATAAGGTCGGGGTGTGGCTATTCCCTGGACGGCCATGATGCTGTAGTTTTGTTGCTGTGAGATCCAGGCCCAAAAACGGTGCCAAACGCAGGAAAGGAAGAAATATAGATGAGGATTAAGGTGCTGAGTGAGAAGGAAAAAAAAGAATTGGGTTTAATGAGCGTGCAAGATGCTGGCTGATGCTGTAGACGCACATTTGTGTCAGGAAATAACTTCTCCCCTCCGCTCAGACTCCGGGTGCCTAAGAACAGAGAGGAGGCGTGGCATTTTTCAACCAACATATTTTGCCTTCTTTCCAAGGGTTAGGGTTAGGGTTAGGGGTTAGGGTAAGGGTTAGGGGGTCAGGTTAGGGGTAAGGGTTAGGGTGCCCTGGATGGGAGCTGCGAGGGGCACGGGCACAAGGGGACCCCCGGTGTGAATAAAACACTTAAACCCTCCTTAAAAAAAAACGGGTTAGGGTCTAAAAAGCTGTTTAAAAGAAGTTAGGTTAGGGTTAGGGTTAGGGTCAAGGGTTAGGGGTTAGGGGTTAGGGTTAAGGGTTAGGGGTTAGGGTTAGGGGTTAGGGTTAGGCGTTAGGGTT
>NW_022605603.1:462973-467563 GCF_008692095.1 Etheostoma spectabile | reverse complement strand
GGGGTTATGGTTAGGGTCAAGGGTTAGGGTCAAGGGTTAGGGTTAGGGTTAGGGTTAGGGTTAGGGGTTAGGGGTCAGGTGTTAGGGTTAGGGTTAGGTCCATCTCTGGGGCAGGAGTTATGAAGAGCTCCTATTTTGCTTTTTTGGGATTTCTTCCCCCATTTGTTAGTGTGTTTTAACCCTTGTGTTGTCTTCCAGTCAACCACAATTTTCACATCATTTTTTCAACATTTCTTTTGCTTTCTCCAACATTTTTGTCACTTTTTCATTGTTGTGGATGCTTTTTTGATTTATTGTTGACATTTTCAGCGCCCATTTTTTTTTTTTACTGAAAACGGGTCAAATTTGACCCAAGGACAACATGAGGGTCAACGTTTTTTTGTGTATGTAACAGATGTGTAAAGAACAAAAAAATACACTTCTATTCAATTCAATTTTATGTATAGTATCAATTCATAACAAGAGTACTCTTGAGATGCTTTACAGATAGAGGAGGTCTAGACCACACTCTATAGTTTACAAGGGCCCAACACTTCTAGTAGTTTCCTCCAGAGAAAGCAACATTTGCAACCACTGGGGATCAATAAACAGTCTAAATAAATGAAATGGAGCTCTCTCTCTCACAGACAGCACTGTATCTGAATGACCAATCAGAACAGAGAGAGCCTGTTGGCCAATCACAGCGGACTGGGCTTTTCCGGAAGGGGGGGCCAGGAGCTCAGACAGTGTTTCAAACTGAGAAGCTGTCTGAATATAATACTGTAAAGCTATTCTAGTAGACCCCAGGAGTACATATATGACATGGATGCTGATTTAATAAGGGCTTATTAAAACAACACATGATAACACATTAAAAGCATTTTTTTTTTAGACGTAGTTATGTCTGAAAACGCAGTTCAGTGAACGCAACATGAACGGAGCTACACCGTGTGGTTGTTGAGTCCGACCCAAACATCAAGGCTGCTAATGTTACACTGGACTCTAACGAGGTAGCATTCCTGCTGCTAGCTATGTTACCATGCACACATTTACATATTTAATACGTTGTATATATATTTTTTTAATTTTCTCTTGTTTTTGTCTCTTTTTTATATTTTTATTTTAAGTTTTTCTCATGCTTTTGTCTCTTTTTTAACGCTTTTGATATATTTTTTTAAATTTTCTATTGTTTTTGTCTCTTTTTTAACTCTTTTGACATTTTATCTGAACTTTTTCTTACGTTATTGTCTCTTTTGCAACACTCTTGATATATATATTTTTTAATTTTCTATTGTTTTTGTCTCTTTTTTAACATTTTATTTTAAGTTTTTCTCATGTTTTTGTCTCTTTTTTAACGCTTTTGATTTTTTTTTTAAATGTTCTATTGTTTTTCTCTCTTTTTTAACTCTTTTGACATTTTACTTTGACTTTTTCTTACGTTTTTGTCTGTTTTTTAACAATTTCTACATTTTATTTTAACTTTTTCTTATGTTTTTGTCTCTTTTTTCAATACTTTTGTACACATTTGTTTTTAATTTTCTATTGTTTTTGTCTCTTTTTTTGAACACTTTCGACATTTTGTTTTCCCTTTTTTTCTTTTTTGTCTCTTTTTTGAACACCTTTGACGCATGTCCAACACTACGTAACGCTGACTTATTCACTTTAGTTTTACAGTTATTTTTGGAATTTATGGTCCATAAACCTAATTTATGGGAAATTATACCTAATGTTTGAGTTAGAAAAGCAGAAATTAGGAATTATTGAGACTAAAATTAAAGGAATGGATGTTGATGATAATCACAGACTGGAATATGTCAACTTTTACTCAAAACTATTTCAAAAACACTTCCATTTGTTTTACAATGATATAAAATTGAATAAGACCCAAAATTAATGAAAGTAGAGATTTGTACTTGGCAAAGAGCGTTGGAATCAATCATGTTTACCCAATTTGTATGTTGTCAAGCAAGAACTCAGTATATTATACTTTCTCATTTTCATTTTGGAATTTTGTGCAAGGCCAGCTATCAACCTGATTCCAATCATCCATCCATCCATCCATCCATCTTCATCCCCTTATCCGGTATCAGGTCTCGGGGACAGCAGCTCCAGTAGGGGACCCCAAACTTCCCTTTACCGAGCCCCATCAACCAGCTCCGACTGGGGGGATCCCGAGGCGTTCCCAGGCCAGGTTGGAGATATAATCCCTCCACCTAGTCCTGGGTCTTCCCCGAGGCCTCCTCCCAGCTGGACGTGCCTGGACCACCTCCCTAGGGAGGCGCCCAGGAGACATCCTTACCAGATGCCAGAACCACCTCAACTGGCTCCTTTCAACGTGAAGGAGCAGCGGCTCTACTCCGAGCTCCTTCTCGGATCACCGAGCTTCTCACCCTGTCTCTAAGGGAGACACCAGCCCCCCCTCCTGAGGAAACCCATTTCGGCCGCTTGTACCCTGGATCTCGTTCTTTTGGTCTAATTCCAATTAGTTCTGCAGAAATGCCTCGCTGCTGGATTCAACAAAAGGGGACCGTTTCCCCCGACGAGCTGTCAAACCCAGTCATTCCCTCAGCGTCAGACCTGCATTAGCCCTACATGTCCAGTATGTGTGGGGACAGCTTTGAAAGACAACTCTGAAGTGGGAGTGCTCGGTCTGACACTAATTACGCGTCTCCCGTCACTTATGGATGGTTCAGGGATTATTTATTGATGAGAAGATCTAGCCATTAGGAATGCCTGGGGACTCTGGGGTGGCGCTTGGATCAATGGAGCTTCTCCGGTTCGGGTGATGCAAGGTCTTTTGGGCGAGTCGGAGGATTTCGGCCTCGGCGAGAGGTCCCAGGCCTGGAGACAACGAGGCCACGGGGGTAGCTTGTGTGGTTACGCTTTCCGGACCCGGTTCCCTGCAGAAGTTTTCGATTTCATTGCAAACAGTGACCTCAATCATCTAGTAGGGTGCAGCTCTGACACGTTGACATTTAATAACCTTACCGAAAAATACGTACAGAACAATCTCCCAAGAGTAAAGCAACACTCAAAGGTCATGAATACATTAGAGCATGTTTGCTTCTTAAATTTGTGCACCAGCAATGCGTGTTCACTACATTTTTTGCTTATCAATTTTTTCTTGCAGTTTCAGTTACTTACTCCCATCATCAGCCACATATCCGCATCGTTCTCCCCTAGTCTCCCTTTCAGGTTTCCTCAACTCCTCCAGCTTGTTTGAGGTTCTGATGAGTTTTTCCCTAGCGATGCAACCTATATCCTGTCTTCACATATATGTATACATACGTATGTATATGGGACTTATTACTACCCCAACTCAGAAACATTGACTCCTTCCCCCATTTTCAAGTCTCAACTCAAAACACATCTGTTAAAAACAGTTAAAAACAGTTTTTTTATGTGTAAATACCCCGTATGGCGTCCTTGAGTATATATATATATATAGATAGATAGATACATACAAAGCATGAGGAAAAATGACTAGTGTTGTTTACCTTTTATCTGCATAATGCAAAAAAATGTATGCAAAGCTTTAGATTCTTCTCTCAATAGAGCTGTTGATCAACTAATGGTCCAACTTTTTCAAAAGTTCCCGTTTTCTGTCAAAACCAAATTTGCACGTTTGCAGTGTGTCCTCTAACTCCGTTATTTAGCAAGTCATTGGATACTCGGCCACGGCATTTTCCGAGTCTACTGACCGGCCTGCAATCTGATATTCCAGGAAAAGTTCAACCTCAGCTGCAGCGGTGGTGCTAGCAGCCATACATCCATCAAGCCCAGCAATCAGCCATAGAAAACAGACATCTACGGGAATGTTCTATCACACCCCCCCCCCCCCCCCCCCCCCCATGCATTGTTCTCCTCCGTCAGCCTGAAACAGCAGTGAAATTGAAGCTGGTGAGGACGGAGAGAAGGATTAGTTGGGATCGCTGGGCATTCGAACGCACACGTTGACACTGAAACACTTCACACAGGTTCGGTTTTCTTTGCCTTTCTTGTGCCGCAGGATCGAGATCAAGGAAAAATCTGGGCTCCTTTTACCGTAAGATAGAGGTAGATCTAACAGTGATTGGGTGGAATTCCAGCTTAATGGAAAGGCCATACAGTGGCTTGCATAGGATTACACACCCATGCTAAAGTGAATTAAAAAGAGGAATAAAAAAAAAACTTTAATCGTAACTTTTAATTGGAATGCCTTAAATTAAAAAATTTAGAAAAATCCAACCTTTTAAGGACACCAGTTTACTTTGTGAATGAATAATACATTGTAAATATATAAATGTTCTTTCTTAAAATACAGGGGGCATAAGTATACATCCCCCTATGTTAAATTCCCATAGAGGCATGCAGATATTTTTTATAAGGCCAGTTGTTTCATGGATCAGGATACTATGCATCCTGACAAAGTCCCCCCCCCCCCCCACACACACACACACACACATCATTTCATACCCTTCACCCTACCTAGAGATTGGCATAGTGTTATTTCAGTTGGCTTAATAGCCGGTTGTATTTGCATTAACACGTGTGTTGTCCTCGGGTCAAATTAACCCGTTTCACAGTGTTTTACATCAGAAATATTAGATTTCTTTCAACCAACTTGCCCAA
>NW_022605603.1:450025-462963 GCF_008692095.1 Etheostoma spectabile | reverse complement strand
GATGATTCCATGCCACATTATTCAGGTAGATTAATGATTGATTTCATTAAATTTTTGGGGTGTTTTATTTAATCTTATAGCATTTGAATTATTTTTCAAAACCGTATCCGGACTAAACATTGACATCTACCCATCTGTGATCCACTCCACATCCTCAGATCTTAACCATTAGCTAAAATAATTCCTAATTTCTGCCTTTTTAACTAAAAACGTATGTATAATTTGATACAAATGAGATTTAGTGACCATGAATTCCAAGAATAAGTGTAAAACCTGTTATTAAACCGGCTCAGGTTTTTAAAAAAAGCACCAAAAGCTGTAAAAGGGACAAGTAAATCAGAAAAAGGACAAAAACATTGGAAAAGCAAGAACATTTTTTTAAAATTTTGACCTGGTAGGGCAAGTTCACGATGGGAAGACGACACAAGGGATAAAGACAACATTTGTTAATAGATTATGAAGTTAAATTTAAGTTAAAACCCCAAATAAGTCACGAGTCAATTTGACCCGAGGGACACGAGAGGATCCCAAAAGTGAAGACAACACAAGGGTTAAGAGAGGATTTTATGGAAAGTCCCCCATGCCCATCTCTATATATAGCAAAGGGTATGTCATGATGGCATGATTGGATTTTCCATAAGATGTTTTTTACTCCTCTTTTTAATCAACATTAGCAGGGGTGTGTAAACTTATTCTACTGTAAATCATTACGGTATTTTTAGTCTGAAAACCCCAAAGAGTGAAGGAGAGGGGGAGTGGATAGAAAAATGAAACGTGTATTAAAGATCATGGAACTTTTGTTAAATATCAGCCATAAGGGGAAAAAAAAATCTCAGTCTCAGAGCGCCCAAGAAGAAGTTCAGTGCCTTGTTCAAGGGCACCTTGGCAATGGCCAATAGGTGACCAGGCACCTCTCTAGCTACTAATCCAGAATCCGTAGTTTGGTCCCTATGGGGACTCGACCGGCAGCCCTCTGGTTCCCAACCTGACTCCCCAGAAACTGATTTTATTGCTTATGAATTCAACTTTTAATTTCTGAAATACACGGCCGACTCTCTCCAGTATTTTGAATTTGTACTGCTGTAATTATTTTAAACACTAGTTGTCAGTATTACATATTGCACCTTCAGCTTTTAATAAAATTATTGTTAGCTATAAACTGTAAGTCTGATACCTCATTTGTTGTTATGAATATGTGTGCAGATAAGTCAAGATAAGGGGTTTGATTGGTGTGTTGCTGAGTAAAACCAATTGAATGGATCAAATTGTCAGTGACAGCAATTATAGCATGAAATCCAAAAAGCAAGTGATTAAAAAGCCTTTTTTGAACCCTGTATCAGCTGAATATGGGTGTGCTTGACTTTATTGGCAGTAGGAGTGATTAGGGTGTGATATAGACTACTGTAGCTTCTGGAACGACAGAAAGAAATGGGTATGGATGGACAGGGATTGGAGATTGGGGGAAGGCTTTTAATTGATCCGAGTGTGAAGGAGCAGGCGAGGAAAGAAAAGTTGGAGGAGACCAATGGACTTGATGTTGGTATTTGAGACATTAGAGCAAACTGTAGATTGAATATGCTTATACATGCTGCCTACCTGATCTCTGCAGGGTAAATCCAGACCGCTAGCTAGACTATCTGTCCAATCTGAGGACTATGGTTACCTGGTCCTCAGGTCTCTGCAGGGTAAATCCAGACAGCTAGCTAGACTATCTGTCCAATCTGAGGACTATGGTTACCTGGTCCTCAGATCTCTGCAGGGTAAATCCAGACCGCTAGCTAGACTATCTGTCCAATCTGAGGACTATGGTTACCTGGTCCTCAGGTCTCTGCAGGGTAAATCCAGACAGCTAGCTAGACTATCTGCCAATCTGAGGACTATGGTTACCTGGTCCTCAGGTCTCTGCAGGGTAAATCCAGACAGCTAGCTAGACTATCTGTCCAATCTGAGTTTCTTGTTGACGACTACAACTACTTCTGAACGTACACATGTTCCACCAAAACAACTTCCTTCCAGAGACTATTTAGCAGAGGCACTGTGGTTCATTGTGGCTCTTAGCACCGCCCAGGACGATTGTGACTGGTTTAAAGAAATGCCAATAAACCTGGTTCTCTCCAGAAGTTAGCCGGAACCTTCTCCGCATCGCTGTGGAGGAAGGTCCGGCAATGCGAGACTGTCTTAAAGGTAGACTTAGCTTCAAAGGTCCATAAACGCCTTGGTTTCATTTGACAACAGAAGACGTGGCTTTGGAAAGTCCACTATCAAATCCCTCAAAAATGCTACTCGGGCTGCAGTGCTGTTCTGCTTAACCACTAGACACTTTTGACAGTTGCTTCCTGAAAAGATATGTCACAATTTGCCTTTCCTATACCGCAACAACAGTATCTAGAAAGCAGAACTGTAGACTTGAGATTTGTTTGAGCTTGGATGATTGACTTTACTAGTCATGAAAGCATTCAAATCTCAATTTTAAATCTTGTTGTGGTTGTTTTTTTAAAACTTGACTTGGACTTTAAGCCCTTAAGACTTGACTTGAGACTAAAGCTTGTTTCAAATGGCTTGACTTTGACTTGCCCCAACAGATTTAAAATCTCTGAGACTTGACTTAAGTCTTGAGACTTGAGACTTGACATGAGACTTAACTTGGACTTGTCTCAAACGATTGGAGACCTAAATTGACTTGAGACATTTCATCTCACCCTGTCACTTCTGGAAGGACTGCTATCTTTTTACTCAAAGATCAGCAGACGCTGCACTTTTTTGTTGGTTTTCCTCTACATGGCCAGTGCCAGTGCCCAAAGACCATGGGGGACATCATGAGGACACAGCTTCTGCTGATCGTTGGCCCCTGGACACGTTGTAAAAGTTTTTTTTATACATGTGTGACCATAATTGGGTGATGACTTTAGACTGGAATCTGGCCAAGTGCTGTCTGTTGATCAGTTCTTGAGTATCTATGGCTCGCCAGTGTGTGCAGCCTATATCTGGTTTTAAAGGTAGTTTGTAGTGGGTGGTTTGGCTGCAGCTGGACAGAATTATCTAGAATTATCTAAAGATTAACTATCTTTGCCACAAAGATATGTCAGACCACATGACCTTTTTTAACCCTTGTGTTGTCGTCCCGTTGACCAGGAAACTTTCTGTTTTTCTGGGTCAAGATTTAAAAGACAAACCTTTTTTTTTTGGAACACTTCTGTCGCTTTTATCAATGTTTTTGTCACTTTTTTTGATATTTTTGAAGCTTTTTTGACTTTTTTGTCACTTTAATCAACGTTCTTTTGTCGTTTTATTTCTTTCCGATGCTATAAATAGTAGAAATATGAACTTCCGACCTCAAATGTTGTGGGCGGGGCTAAGTTTGGCTAGCATTCGGGCTAATAAAACTAAATTTAAAAAACAAAAAAAATTCAATGAAGCTAGTAAACTGATCCTTTATTTTACTTGTGAAGACCGTTGTAGGGAACCATCCAAGTTATTCTTTTTGACAATTTGGTTGTAAAGTAAACCCAAATTTCTGATATGGAAGCTTTTTGGAAATGTTTTTTTTTTTTTTAACCCAAGGACAACGGGAGGGTTAAAAATAGCAGTCCAGACCGACGGAGGTCATTGAGCTTGAAATGTCCGTCGCTTCTACAGTTCTCAGAAGTGTGATGAAGTTTACTTTGATACATAGAGGATCTATTATTAATAGTGACTGTCACTGCTGCAGTTTTCTACAGTGTCATATATTCCATCTGACATATAATCCTCCACTCTTTCAGTCATTCCTCCTGCTCTGTGAATACAGCAAAGTGCAGGCAACTTTCAGAGCTTAATACCCAAGTGAGTTTCACATTAACAAGACTTGTCAGACTGAATGCAGCCAATCCGAATAATTTTCCAAAATGCCTCGGTATGTGCGTACACATGGCTTGCTGCTAACCCACCATCTGTCCTGTGTTTACAGTGCAGGAATGGCTCAAATCTCACATTTCTCAAATGACTTATGCGAGGTTTGGGGTGATGTGAGGTTTGAGTTGCCGCAGCTAATTTCTAAAGGATGTTTCCTCTGTTACACTTCACTAACAGGTTTTAAGGTACAGGGACAAATTCGTCAGACCGACACATACTGGTACTGGCAGATTGTCAAGACCCTTTAGCGGGGTAGATTTTCCACATCTGTACATCTGTATGTGTGTCTCTGTATTTCTGTGTGTCTGTATCAGTGTCTCTGTCCGAGGTTTCTACCTAAAAGGACGTTTTTCCTCGGCACTGTCGCACTAAATGTTTGTTTGTGGGAAATTTTTGGGTCTCTGTAAATTATAGAATGTGGTCTAGACCTACTCTATCTGTAAAGTGTTCTTAGATAATCCCTGATGTGATTTGACACTATAAATTAAATTGAATTGAATTGAAAACAGAAGCTCCGATAGAAGTCAATGCAATTCTCTTAATAATTTAAGTATGATCGCCGAGGATATTGCCTATCTGGACATGAATATTTTATTGAATGACTATCGTTAGGCTGAGTGTTGTCTGTAATCAATCAAGCTGTTGTTAAAAGCCAACTGTTAAATCTGAAGATTTAGTTGGAGATGACAGTCTGATGTTGCTAACATTACCCGTTACTGCAATGTTATACGTACAGCCTCCCAACTAAGCTAACATCAGCTATCCATCAGTAGTAACTGTAATTTACTACACTTACTGAGAATATGCACGTATCTTATGCACCTCAAATCTCAGTGTAAAGGTCTCAATTAACCAGCTACGCAACAGCTTTTTGGGCATTTTCCAGTCACCGGTCTGGTCTATAGCCTGGAGCCAAAGCCAGCCAATCAGGATCTTTTTTAGTACATGGCAGGGGAACAAATGGAACACCAGGCTTTTCGGTTGTATTGTTTGTGCAACCAACTTCAGGACTACACCTCCATGTATGGGTGCAAACTCTACAAGGTGAGCTACCCGGGCGCCCAGGAGGGTTTTGACACAATCCACCATCTTTTTCCTAAACTTAACTGGCTGTTTTGGTGCCTAAACTTAACTTTTGTTAAAAACTCCTATTTTTGTGGACTAAATTGAACCGTAATATCCGCTTCCGGGGCTTTGTACCCGGCTCAAAGTCCCCTATTTTTGGGTAACTGAACCACCAACTACTGCTGATACAACGGAGGTCTGTAGCCCGGGTCACAAAGCTCTTTAGCGGCTTAAACAACTAGCAACTGACACTCGGCGTCATGGAGCTCAAAGCCAGCCCAGATGTCATGTGACCAGACGTCGGTCTCCTGATGTTGCAGTCATGATGTTGTCATAGCAGGTGTGGTGATGGCGCACTGGATATGACACATACCTTTGGTGTGGAAGACCAGGGTTTGATTCCCACTGCGATACATCAACCAATGTGTCCCTGAGCAAGACTCTTAACCCCTAGTTGCTCCAGAGGTGTGCAGCCTCTGACATATATCGCTTTGGATAAAGGCATGAGCTAAATGACATGTAATTTAATGGTGTGCAGACATTTCTGTACGATATGCTGTATATGGACCCGTTCTTGAGATTGCGTTGTGCTCGACTGACCACAACAATTCAGCAGAGCCTTTCAAAAGTCACCTGATTGAGAAAGGAAGAGAATTTTGAAGAGCATCTCTATCGCAAAGTTGTTCTGACGTAGGTTTGAATTCATTTCATGTGTAGGTACTTCACTTGCCTGGTGTTTTCAGGTGCATACCTTGTAATTGTAATGCTCCTTCAATGCTCCTACGATGCTACTATTCTTACTTAAAGACAGGAATTTCGTGTTTCCTGTCTTTTTCTACTGTTAAAATGGCCAAAAAAGAAATGCACGATATTGCAATTTAAGATATTTCGAGTACATCTCGCCAATAATGCCGATGCTGCCATCGTTATTCCCTACTATTACCACACACAGTTATGAAGTCCATAAACAAAAAAATGGTTATGGTCCTTTAAGTCCAGCGTATGGAGATGTCCAGGCTCAGGCTCTTGGCCTCAAGTAATACAATCCATGAATAAAGACTCTCAGGAACACAGAATAAAAGCGAGTTGTTACCCAGCAGACCTCTGTGCTGTATGACGTAACCACCCGCGCCAAATCGGCCTCTGGCCGCGCTTATGGGTGCAAGGGTTTGAGACTTTCATTTGGTGGCTCTGACCTCTACAGTGGCTCGCCTCCCACTGACTTCCTGATTGAAGGTTGACCTTTCTGCGGAGGCTGAGGGGATTTGGGGAGATTTGCTGTGGTGCGAGAATCCGGTTTTTTTATTGGACTGGAGTACCCTGGTCCTAGTTTCGTTTCATTTTCTACCATATTTGCAGTGTTTTAAACAGGGTCAGGACCTGAGGCTTCTATTGGAAGCTCTTCTGCTTTAGTTATATTTATCTGTATTTATTTGCAGGTGTGTGTGTGCCTGTATGTCTCTTTACCCACCAAAGCATACAGTATGTTGCTAGGGCGACGACTTGTTTGGCCCGGAGCTGAGAGCTCCGCTGCAAAACTCAACAACATAGACTAGTATTTGTGTCCCTTTCTAAATCTTCCTCTTAGTTTTGATTAAAATGGAAGTTACAGCATATTCCTGCAGTAAAATTAGGGGGGGAGCTCTTATATTAAGTTTGATTTGATTCTTTTTACCTCAGCCCCAAGTCATGCATATGAGGTATAATAATAATGAATCGGTTAGAAATCCCACAAGGGGAAATCACAATTTACACAGGCCTGAGTTACACACACATGCTCAGTACCTATACATGCAGAGATGTCACAGTGGGTGGGGCTGCCCTTGGAAAGGACTTGAACCAGCCACCATGTGGTTCCCGACCCAACTCTCTACGGACTGGTCTACTGCCACCCCGATAAGAGAGCTTTCATTTCCTTTTGGACTATTTTTAAAATACTGTTTCATAGCCTATTGCCGAAAGATGAATTTTGCAAATGTTGGAAAATTGAAAATAAGAAGTTGCTGTAGGGTTAGGTTTGGATCAGTTTCCATCCATCCATCCATCTTTGTCCGCTTACCCGGTATCGGGTCGCGGGGGCAGCAGCTCCAGCAGGGGACCCCAAACTTCCCTTCCCCGAGCCACATCAACCAGCTCCGACTGGGGGGTTCCCGAGGCGTTCCCTGACCAGATTGGAGATCTGATCCCTCCACCTAGTCCTGGGTCTTCCCCGAGGCCTCCTCCTCTCAGTTTCCCAATCTGCAAAATACCTTATTTCGCTCGAACGCTATCAAATCTCTTATTAAAGTTTGCATCTCTCTTTACTTATTGTATTATCAAAGAGCAATGGGAAACACATACTGCAGGTAGCAACGTCTTCTTTTTTGCCAACTAGTAAACATGGGAGACATTAGTGGCAGATTAGATTAGCTGTAGCTAATTATCCTTCATTCTCTAATGGTTGAATGACACGTTTGTCAGATCTCTGCAGCTGGGGTCAGTATGAACCTAAAGATTGTAAATGAGTCGGAATTGATTAATTACTTTTAATGTTGCAAGGTAAACCTATATCTAATTTACCAAAGGATTCAGGTTTGAGAAGTGGATGCGATAAAATACGAATGAACCCTATCCCGATATTGCGGACACTGTATGGGGAGTATGTACATTTGCTTTGGCAGTGATTAATTTGCAGACATGTTCAACACACGCATTTTATCATCGTAGTCTAGATATTTGGGTCTCAGGAGGAAGAGCGGGTCGTCCTTTAACCCCAGGGTTGTAGGTTCGATCCCTGGCTCCTATTGTCCGCATGTCCAAGTGTCCTTGTCCAAGACACAGCTCCAAGTTGCTCCTAATGTTAGGCTATTACCTCGTATGGCATCTTCTCCACCATCACTGTTTGAATGGGTAAATGAGAGGCAAATATAGGTGAAGGTAGAAAGGCGCAAAAAAAAATACAGACCATTTACCATAAAAATGATAAAAATGCTTTTGCTATTCCATATTAGTGTGAGATCCAAGTGATTTCAGGGTTGAACATGGATGATTTTTTGTATTTCCCTAACATACAGTACATTGTGTTGCTTGTGAATACATTTTATTTTAAAGCATAAATAGACTGTAATTGTCTTTGTTTTGTTGCTTGTCGTTTTGTCTTTATGTTTATTTCTATTGATGCTTATTGCAGGCTGTTAAAGTTAATTTAAGGCTATGCCTTGTACCTGCTATAAAACATGCTAAAATGCTATAAACCTGATGAATATGGCAGAGAAAAATACATTTACTGGCCCAAGGAGGCCATGACAACATGTTGAAACCCATGTTATGGGTGGCTGTGGCTCAGTGGTTGAGGGGTTGCTTGAGAAGGTTGGTGGTTCGATTCCTGGCCATGCAGTCCCATGTTTGCAAGACACTGAACCCTGTGAATGTTTATCTGATGAACTCTATATTAAAACAGTCCATTTACATGTATTTGGGAAAGATTTGTCGTCTTTCTATTCACTTAATATTTTGATATTCAGCCTTACTGTCACATCCCATGCCTTGTCTTCATTTCACTGCTTTTTCAACATCCCTCTCTGCATTTTTTCCCTTGCCTCCTCCCCTTGTAGTCCATCTGTGCGTTTGGAGGCATGAAGCCATTAAGCCTTGCACAGTGGTTGGGCTAATCCAGTTGGCTCAGCCCTGAAGCAAGGGCTCATTCACTGTGCCTTACCACCAACATCAGCTTTTGTTTTTGATAATCCAATTGGCACAGCCTCGCCACACGCTGCACACACACACACACAGATGCACCTCAATATTGGTCTCACCCTTCACATACAGATGAACAGTCACACACAGAGTGAGACAGGACATCCTGCTAAATCTGTTGCTTTAGAGTAAAACCTGAATCCCTCCCTTGGATTACGAAATGCTTGAGTGACACGTCTTGCTGTGTAACATGATAAAGGAGAAGTCTTACAGGGGATAAGTTACATTCAAAAACCCAAGCTTTTGTTTGATTTATTAGTAACCTTTCAACAGACGATATTGGTCAGCCATCAGACGATGATGGTGACGCCTCACCGTGCCAGATTTCCATTGTCACGACTGAAAATTGGATTTCAAATTGAGTGTGCTTACCAAATTAAAAACCATTTGGATGATTTAGACTTAGACTTCTCTTTATTCTCTTTATTTTTGTTCCCATGAATAAAGCTTTTCATTAGTGCATACTGCCAGAGTGTCAAGCCACACTCTGATTGGTTAATGGATCCACCCCAGAATGGCCCCACCCAGTACCCAGCATTTGTGGGGTGTTGTGTTGTGGTGGAAGCCTTTTCTAACCCAGCACACCATTATTGGTGCTGTCATATGAAACGATTTATCAGTCTTTTACAATCTTGACCTATGTATTTCAGTTTGACCATTTGATGAAACATAAAATGTGAGGATTGATTGAAAATCTTCAGAATTGCTATTCCTTTGATCCGAAAAACCAAATTCTTTGCAGGAAAGATACATGATCATTTTTTCTTAGCCATGTGGTGCAAATTAAGATTTAATTCCAACACAATATACTACGCAAGACATTGCAAATGCTGTCCTTAAAAAGCACAACTTCAGTGCCTGAACCCTTTTAAAGAAGCCATTCCTCCCAGTCACCAGGGTCTGCCCTGGCTCTGAACATGTTAACTATACAGATAGTGTGACCCTAACATCCACAAGGGCTTTACGGCAAAACATGCTTTCCCACTCACTGAAAAGAAAGTGGTCCTCGATTAGAGCCATGGGGAACACCAAAATGCATGTCCTGTGATTATTATTTTAACTGTTATGTCACCAGCTTGTACTGAGGATAGAGACTCAAAGGATGTTACAAAGGATGAAGCGGGGGCAAACTGAAGTATGAGGGTGGCTAAAGGGACACTAAAAACAGGTCCAACAGTGACAAGAAACATGAACCATTAGAAAATCCTACGGGTTGTAAACAAGATTATTTTGAAAGAAAGCCAAAATGTTGCCAGTTATCCTTATTGCACACGAAAACCATGGCTTTGCCAAGTATGGTACACATGATTTATCCTGGAAGTGTCTGTGGAAACTGGGATGAATGTTGGATAGTTAATAGTTTTAACTTTTCCTCTTGCTTCCAAACAAATTTCACCGACTTCTGGGTCTGTCTACAAGCTTAATGATCATCCGACAGGTTTTGTTACTTTCCATGTTTGACATACTTTAAGCAAAGAGAGATCTCAGCAAATACTTCGCTAAGTACATTGTATTCAAAACTCTTAGAACCAATGGCCGGAGCTATGAAAATGAAACCAAAGTCTGGAATCAACTGTATTTCTCTTGAAGCACGTCCTCATATGTTAAGTCAACTGGACAAGAATTTAAGAATGCAGGTCCATCTTAGCTAATTGGTTTAATAGATTTTTGCTCAGATGAAAGTCAGATGCCAGGCATAGGAAGTCTTCTCAAGTACCACATTTTAAGCACGTATTGTAATTTGACTTCAAGCATGATTTAGTGACAGTGGAATGAACTTGCTGTGAATTAAAACAATTATTCCACTGCCATTGATACAATATCAAAAAGTCAGGAGAATGCCCACTTAGGTCTTATCAAGCCAAGAGTCAAACATAAATGGCTATCTGTCTATCTTATACCCTGGTTCATTAAGTTGATCAGTAGGGTATACTTGACAATCGTGCTACCCCATGATATTGTCAGCAGTGGTGCGCGTACGTGTTTTGAGCAATGTCGTAGGCCGTTTGGTTCACATTCCAGAGTTTGTGCATGTCACAAGGTGAAATTCATAGGAAGCGCCTGGCCGTGGAGGAATTAAAGCCCATTTCAAATGACAAGGCCCGTCACACACATGAGAGCAGCGCTGGAGACACGACAGCTCACTGAGCAGCAAAATGCGAAAAGGCCAGTCTATTCATCAGCACTGAAAGATCGCCTTGTTACGCAAGACCTTGCCCTGCACTTTGCTTTCTTCCACCCTTTAAGTGGCACAGAGGAAAGTAAGACAAGGCAATGCTGTTTTCTGTAACTTGGAGATCTTTGTTGATGTTTTGGTCAACGTGGGTTTTCAAAAGAAGGACTCAGATGAGAATGTCATCACATACAATAGAGGGGTCAGAGGACAAGAGCTCTGGTGTGGAGTCTTCTCCACAGCCGGAGGTTGCAGACAGTCTAATTAGTTAGACTGACATGGTCAATGGGAAGATCAGCTTATTTTCCACATTAACTGCCTGATTTCAGTTCCAAGCAAGCCTCTTCAATTGTCATCAGTGAACATTAGACAAGTGGGAGTTACGGCTTTATTTATTGAGGTGGACGCCACATCCATTGGGACGATATGAGCACAGAATAAGATGTTTCGGAATCACATAAATAAAGATAAATAAGATGAGATGAGCCGTTCTTGATCCCGAGAGGGGTAAGTTGATGATTGCAGCAGCACATAAATGATCATAACTTGAGCAAACCCAAACTCTGTTATCTTTTCAGTATTTTTTTTGGATTGTTTTTACAATCAGTGGACCATTACAAGTTCATAGAGTTGCACAAATAGTAGACTCAGAGAGGTTATTTCCCATGTGTACTGTACACACTGTTTGTGTGAAAGCTCAATTGAGCTAAATTGAAACTTGTGAATCGGGTGAGTTTCCCAGAATAGAGCCCATGGATGGGAAAAACAAAAATGTATTTATCCATCTCCTAAATTGCTCTTCACAACAATGTGTCAGCTTTCTATTCAACACCGTTGAATTAAACAATGGAAACTCAATTTGGATGACACACGTAGAAATACAGTTAATTACAACAATCCAACTAAGTAAAATAGAGAATGTCTACCTCCATTTTGGCCACCTCCTACCTCCATTCATAAAACAACGTTACAGCGTTAACGTTTGAACCACGGCCTTGTTCTAATAATTTACAAATGGCTGGCATGTAATAGCCAATGGGAATTGGATGCAGTAATCTCATTAGTCGTCTTTCCTTGGTTCATTTTCTCCTGACTGATTCCCTATCGAGTCACCTTCGACCCTTCCTCCTGTCAAATGCATCACACACACACACACACACACACACACACACACGCCCTGCCACCCTCATGTATCCTTCACCTGCCAGCGGTGTCTCTGATTGACACCCGTGAGTAGATTTAACCCTCGCAGTGCTCTTCACAGTACGTCCAAAAGAAGAAAATGGCGTGTTTTCCAAGCGATGTTAATCCAAACCCTCGATACAGCATATGGAAATGTGTCCTCATGATGTGTAATGAGCCCGTGTTCCTCTGCATCCCCTTCCTGGAGCCCCAACCCCCCACCTCTAGTGTCCTCAGGCTGTGGTGAATAATCACCACCCTACCCCCTTAGCCCCCACCTCGACCCTTAACCTTCATCCATTATTCAGCACCCCATGGAGGGTACGGTGTGTGTGTGCACATAAATGCACCTGGGCATCACCTCGGTATGCTTTACGTGTTGTCTGTTTGATGTGTATGTGTTAGTTATGCATAAGGCTGCATTTGTATATGTGTGTTTGTGTGTGAGCATACTATATTTGTGTGTGTTTCTGAACATGAATACAGGCTGTAGGGAGATGGGTGGGGGGCAAATGTCAGCCTCAGTCTGTGGAGATAAGACACTATGGCGCATAGATTCTATTGTTACGTTTTTTTCTATATACAGTGCAATGTTTTGGATATGTATTCTGTGATTTGACACCCCCCACATTTGGAGTACCTGAGGCCTGTGAATATTCATAGTGACATTGCTTCAGCTGTGGCACCTCCTGCTGACGGAGACTCCTTACTGCACCCATGATGCACAGCACACGCACCAAGGGAATAGTATAGGAGCATTAGTGTTAGTTCACATTGTTTTGACATGTTCAACATTCATACACTATATGATGTGTTTAATATCTCATATATCTCCTATATGATGTGAACTTTAACTCCAACCTGCCTAATGGACTGCAGATGGAAATTACCC
>NW_022605603.1:447916-450015 GCF_008692095.1 Etheostoma spectabile | reverse complement strand
TGTACTGCTCTACTTGTTCATCAGTGTGCATTGTCATGAATTAATAAATGTAATTAGATTAAAATAAGCTCATCACACTGTAAAGAGTGCTTAGTTGTATCAACTTAAAATAACGAGTGAAATAGTTGCAGTCATTATTTTGAGTCTGAACAACTCATTATGGATTGTGATGCCAACGTAACCTTAATAGTTGAGGATACAAATACGAATTTGTCTCTCCAACTACCTGGTCTGAAAACCAAATGGAAATGTTATTTTTACATAAGGAAAGTATTCCATAATCACATATTAAAATTGAAATAGATGGATTAGATTTGACAGACTGCGAGCATATTTGTTGTAATATTCTTCTTCGTTTTATGGCCTGAATGTCTTCCAGGTGCAAAGTTCATTCCATTAAAAGTTTTTATCTGTCTCAGTTGGCGCAGTGCTAAAGGCTGGAGGCCGAGAATATGTGATTATTCATCACTGGTCAACATGTATATGTTATACAGTATGTATATATGGATATTGGTCTAGTTTTGGTCGAGCTTTTAAGTAATTGCTTGCCGTTTTATCTTCAACAGAGTCAACACATATATAGCTGGTTTAAGTTTATTCTTGGATCGGTTAATAATGACTACTTGTATCTTGGTGTTGTCTCAGTATCAGGAAGTACTGCAGTTCATGCATCGATCAGACACCACATCATGAAACCCTAAATTAAACCCACGTTAAACTGGATAAAAAAGAAAGTTCTGTGGCGTTCATCGTTTGTGTTTTTCATTTTTCACAAAGAGTTTAACCTGAGCTAGACCGACAACAAAAATAGAAATCACATCACATCCATACAGGGATAGTAGTGTACAGCTCTTTATGCATAATAAAATAGATGACACACTGGTACACTGGCACACTCAGTACTCGGTATCGGCCCGAGTTCAGGTGTCACAATTGGTATCGGGAAGCAAAAAATGGTATCGGACCATTCTCTGATAACAACACTAATCTTCATAGCGGGAAAATAGAAGGGACAGTACAGACTGGATCTGGAGTGGAGCTCCATGTTTCTTCCCATTATAGCCATACATTTGTAAAAAACAAAGCAATTTAAAATCAATAAAATATGTTAACTGCAAAATAGGCCAAACTTGCTGTACATATAATATTTTTTATATGATATTAAAATCTAGAACAAATGGGCAAAGATTATATTTGCCTGAAAAGTTGCTTTTATTTGTTGTATTTGGTTGAATATTGGATCTGGGCATATGAATTCATATATGTAGAGACTACACGCATTGCCCTAAAGTATTGTTGACATCCTCTGGTAAAAAGTTTTATTTTCTAAAAAAATCTTTGAAAACATCGACCCTGTCGTGTGAGTGGACTGTGGCTTTCAAATGTGTGTAAAAATAATACTAATAGTAATAATAATAATAATGTAAATAGTACTTGTGTAGATGATCGATGCATAAGCCTTAATGTTGCTAGGCTAGTTTTATTTTTTTAAAGTGTTAGTTTTCCCAGTTTTGCATGCGGGAGTTTCTCAACACACAAAAAAATAGCCTCAACATTAAATATGTAACCAATCAAGCTGCATAATATCCACCTCATTAAATGATACCTCCAACAGAAAGGAACCATTTTGGCCCCAGTAGCCGCATCGGTGTAACCGCAGCCATGCTAAGCAGATGATGTCACAAGCCTTACAAAGCCTTTAAATCCTCCGGGGCAGGACGGGTGGGTTTTGATTAACAGGTTGGCTGAACACTAATCTGTCCCGAGATATGGAATATGATTTAGTTTCCACGCAGCAGCTCTTACTGGGACCTGGAACTCGAAGCCGACTGGAAGAGCTCCAGGGACTAGTTTACCGTGGGATAAAAATCCTAGACCGTATCTACACGGTAACGGTTGAACACATTATTTGCATCTTGTACTTTGTAATATTCATAAATACAAAACGTGTCATGCATTTTAAAGAGGTGCTCTTCCATTAGATGGGGGTAGTGATAAGAGACAGATTTAAAAATGACGACAAAGTAGGAAGAAGGAAACATAATGAGTGCTTTGACACTTCCATACACCTGTAGTGTGTCGGTTGGTGTGTGTGTGTG
>NW_022605603.1:440877-447906 GCF_008692095.1 Etheostoma spectabile | reverse complement strand
TGTGTGTGTGTGTCTGTCTGGCTCGCCCGCCCTCCGTTGTCTCTTTAATTCACCATTCTGATTCTTGTTCAGTAGAAAAGGGTCTTCTATTTTTGTCCAGCTAATCCCCTCTAAGAATGCACACACCCGTCATTGTGCACACATCTATGCTCGTGTGTGTGTGTGTTTGTGTGTGTGTGTGTGTGTGTGTGTTGAACGCTGTGTGTTAATACCTCCAGCACATTACACACTAATCCACTCACAGTCTGCTAGACTGTCCTGCACTCGTGCTTCTTCCCGAGTCTTCTTTCGAGTTGCCCCCATCGCGCACACACAAACACACACACACACTTTATTATTTGGCGTAGACGCGAGGCCCACACACATTGGATATATTTCACCCCAGGGTGTTGTGGCCTTATTCGGGGGGTCCCCCATGAGCACAGGCATGGTGGTAGGAGCAACAGGCCAGGTAAGCTTTGACTGGCAAGGTCCCATTCTTACTTTCAACAACTCTCTTTTTAAGCTATTGTTATGTTGTTGTCATGACACCACACACACACACACGTAAACTGGTAAACCAATTATTAATGTATGACATAATGACCTGGATGTCAATGTAAATAGGCAGAATCAATAACGTTTTGCTCTCTGCAGAGTAAGCAGCAGCCCGTTGCCTACTGTCTAGGTGTAAATTATGCTTTGGTATAAATCTAGTGTAAAATCACGTCTAAATTTGGCGTTAACCAAATGCAAATGTGTGTAAAGTGGCCGTAAAACCGTAAAATCTATGTGAAATTGGTGTGAACTTGGTGTACGAGAAGTGTGAGGCTACTGCGGCTTTAAAAAAAATAAAAATCAGATGTACGATAGGACACATTAAGTGTACATTTTTGTGTGAAAAATAGGTCAGCGAAAGTGCTGTAAAACCCTTTAAATGACCATGAAGCAGGTGTATATTACATTTACATTGGTGTGAACCCAAATGGCATGGTTGCTGGGACTTGTGGTTTTGTGAACATCTGTGTATGCGTCATTCAGATTCAGATTCAGAAATACTTTATTGTATGTATGACAGACGACACTTTCACTGTCACTTACAACTGATCGTTAGTCCAGGGTTTTTCGTTCCCATGTCCAGGCCTTCTGACTAAACCTGTCAGTTGGGAGTCGGGTGCCATCTTGCTCTGGTTTCTTCCAGAAACCTTGGGTTTTTAACCCCTAATCCCCTTCATAACCGGGGCTCCTGCTCCATCGTTTCATCACTGGATTAAAATATGAGAGACTCATTAGGCAGACAACAGCTTGAAGGCAAGCTAAGCAGGTTTTTGCATCAGTGTGCAGCAGTTGACTTAAAGCGGTGCTCATAAGACATCATAAGCCTGCCCAGTAACTGTCATAATCGGAACAGAAATGTGCCAAATATTGCTGCTGATGTCTGTATACTCAAATATGGTTTATTACTGAGAGGAATACCTTGAATCTGGAATGTGAAGAGAGAGCCAGTGGAATGTGTCTTTTAGCTGAAGTCTCTCTGACCATAGAGTCCAACATCTGTATGATTCTTCATGTACAGACAACAGAGTCCAACATCTGTAATGCTTTCTTCAAAAAAATGGTACATCACAACGCAGAGTCAACACAAAGCATCTGATAAGTCGTTCCTTCATGTATAAAAAGTTAGCTATAGAGTTCCAAACATCTGGACTGAGCCTTAGTATATCAGCCAACAAAGAGTCGCCAACAAAGTCTGCCAAAGTATTTACTTTCTATACATCGTACGTACATATTGCGAATAGAGTCCAACATCTGTATGATTCTTCATGGACAGACCACAGAGTCCAACATCTGTATGATTCTTCATGTATAGGCTATAGAGTCAAACGAGTGAAGAGATAGAGGAGAGAGAGGAAGAGAGGAGAGACAGAGATTGTAGAGAATGAATGAACGTGAGAGTGAAGAGAGTTCGAGATAGCCGAAAGTATAGAGTGCGAAGAGAGAGAGAGAAGGTGGGAGCATAAAGAGCCTAGTGTGTGGGGTAGTCAATTCTCATCGCCCCGCCTGCCCGTGCTACCTGATAATTTCCTTAGGCCATAAATGACATCATCCATCGCTGCTTTCACGCATTTATCATCCTTACACACACACACACACACACACACACACACACACCCACACACAACACATTTTGCACATCCCAGTTTCTGCTTTTAATTTGACGTTAGTGCATTAGGGGTGTGCAATAATAAACTTCAATGGAGACAACACACACACACACACCACACACACACACACCCACATTTTTGCACATCCCAGTTTCTGCTTTAATTTGACGTTAGTGCATTCGAGGCTGTTTGCAAATAATAAAACTTCATGAGAACAACACACACAACACCACAACACACACACACACACACACACACACACACCACACACCACACACACACACACACAGTTTTACACGCTACTGAATCTGCCTAACTACAGGTGCAGTGTTGTTACCCCTTCCCTAACCAAGATATACCGTAAACGCATATAAAAAGATCTTTAACAGAAAGTAATGATTAGGTCATATCACTCACACAACACATAATTGACACAGACCATTTATGTGCAAATGAAAGCAGCTGAACACCGAAAAACCCCAGAGCAGTCCACATTTGATAGGACACTATCAAGAGAGTTAGAATTGTATTACGTTTTTCTCCATTGGTTTGGCTCATTTCTTGAAACAGAAATTACATTCTCAAAACCTAATCATTTGGCAAAACGTTCTACAGTTTAGCACAACACTTAGCTCACTTGCAAAAGCTCATATCTCTCCCAAAACAGCTCTCCTCATGCTTCAAAACTAAAATTCATTTCTCATATAAGAGTCAGCGCCACCAAAATGGCAAAGATCCTTCTCAATTGCTCGCTCATTTCTCGAACAGACCGACGTTCTCAACACTCTTGGTGCTTTTGCCAAAATAACGTGATGGTTCGGCACAACACCGTGGTTTCACCTGCAAAAGCTCATAACCTCTCCCAAACAGTTCTCTCATGTGTCAAAACTAAATTTCCTTCTCATTTAACCATGTCAGTGCCCCAAAATGCTCTGTGCCCTTTAGCATATATAAGCACTGCAGTCAAATGTTTAGATATTTTGTCACTATGGAAAGGACATGAAATATCCCTCATATCCACCTTTCAGTCTTGCCCAGCCTTCATTAACATGGTGACAACCCGACAATGCGTGAGCTTAGATGTGAAGGTTCTATCTCCGTTTAGGGTAGTTTCTAGATATTGACATCAAAGTTTTTACATCCCAGCTAACAAAACCGTCTGTAGTATATCTTCTATTATAGCCTTATCTATTACATGTAATCTTTTTATTTTTTTTTTTTTTAACAAAAATACACCACACAGGCATTACTGTAATAAACACCTAATGGATCATTGTGTCAAAACCAATGTCGACCAAAGTGGAGATATCACCTATAATGTCTAAGCTCACGAATGGTTACTAATACTGTTTTTTTGTGCTTACACATATAAATTGTGTATAAAACTGAAAAAAGAAATAGGATTTCACAAAATATATACTGTAATACGAATTTTATTATCATTCACACCCATACTGTAGAAGACTTTAACATCAGAGTAAAAAGAAATGTATACAGCATAACCTGTAATATAAACACCACAATTAGGCACATTAGCCTTTCATCCGGACGCATGATTCTTTCGTGCTCCTCTGCCTCTTCCTCCATTCCACCACCACGCACCCTTCCTCCTCCTCTTCCTCCTCTTCCTCCTCTACCTCCTCCCTACCGAGCAGGCAGTTGCTCTTGTTCATTTTACCTGTGCCAGTTGCCTCCATGTTCAGAATTGTGCTGGTCTTGCATTGTCAAGATCTTTCTATACATGTTTGGGAGCATTCACAGTCATGGACAGCACCTGTCTGGAACTAAACATAACTGTTTGATTGGTCATCTGAGATGGTGTGAAACTCCTTCTTCGTTAGTAAAAGTTCTACTTTCACCTGACTGTCATTGCTGTGAAAAAAAAAAATGTATCAAATGTTCCAAGGGATTTATATATGTGGTATTCATGGTATTATGTTTCTTGACTCATTTTGACAATTGACAGACTATTGTGCTGTAATGGCTTATACAATGAAATGATGCTGACAAGTTTTGGAGTGAACAACCTTAGACCGAGAATCAACAATCAGTTTGATCAGCAAGATCTATTCACTTGGAAATTGTGCTAAATGTAGGCTAACCTGTACTTATCATTTGCAAAGATGTACTGAGACATTGAGGCATGTACTTAGGCATTTGCAATTTGATGAAATGATGAAAATTCACATTTCGTTGTGACAATTGCCAAGTAGTTTGGAGGTTTGTCCATGTTGTTTTGAGAATGTAATTTCTGTTTCAAGAATGAGCCAAACCATGGAGAAAAACTGTAAACAGAATTTAAGGAAAATAACCTCTGTCCACCTGTTTAATTCTGGACGCTAACTTGATGCCATCTGTGAAAAAGCTGAAGTTAAAGAGAGGACGGCTTCTACGAATAATAATGATCCTAAACACACCTCAAAATCCACGGTGGATACATCAAGAGGCGTAACTGAAGGTTTTGCCATGGCCTTCACAATCCCTGACCCAACACAATGGAAAATCTACGTATAGACCTTAAGAGTCAGAAAGCTCAAAGAACTGACTGGAAGACTTTTGGAAGGAAGATGGGCGAAGATACCTCCACAAGAATTAAAGACTCTTGGCTGCTACATGAAGCGTTTCCAAGCTGTGATTCTTGTCAAGGGGGCCAGTACAGGTGTACGCTTTGCAGGGTGCTCAAACCTTTGCAGACGCATTTTTTTGTTTTCTGTTATTTTGAAAGTGTAAATGATGGTAATAAAAATCTAACTGTTTGTGACATGTTATACGAATTCTAATCTGTCATTTGATGCCTTTAGAGATTTTTCCATCTTTTCTTGGCTTTTTAATGCACCTTAATACAATACAATATTTACCTGGGGTGCCCAAACATTCGAGCCCCACTGTATATAGTATTGTAGTCCTTTTCATTTAGTATTGCACTGTTTACACGTTGTATATTCGAGATGTCCTGACTTTTAGTATTTAATTGTTGATCAAGCTTCAGAAACCCTGGATCTACATGGCATTAATGTTGGTCCCTCCTCCCTCCTTGCGGGTAAAGACCAGTGTTAGGGACAGTGCTGTCTCAGGGCTCCTTACTACTTTTGTAAGACGAACTGCTCAATCAAGTGGGACCATGACCATAATGTCAGAAATGTACATTTGGTGAGTGCTAGACTGAGGACTCTGACTATATTATGTTAATTATCTATGATAAGCAAGAAGGCTTCCTGGCAACAGTATAAACACGTCCATGGCACCGCCAAACCTTATACTTATCTAAACCTATAATTATCTTTACGTGACTGTTTGTCTCCAGTCTGACAATGACCGTTATAATGTGTATGTTCATGTATATGAGAATCATACAGATGTTGGACTCTGTGGTCTGTATATGAAGAATCATACAGATGTTGGCCTCTATGGTCTGTATGTGAGAATCAACAGATGTTGGACTCTGTGGTCCTGTAGATGAAGAATCATACAGATGTTTGGACTCTGTGGTCTGTAATATAAAGAATCATACAGAGTTTGGACTCTGTGGTCTGTAATAAAGAACATACAGATGTTTGACTCTATAGCTTAACATGAAGCTCATACAGATGTTTGACTCTATGGTCGGTATTGAAGAATCATACAGATGTTGGACTCTGTTGTCTGTACATAAGAATCATACAGATGTTTGACTCTAGCCTATACATAAGACCATACAGATGTTGGACTCTGTGGTCTGTATATGAAGAATCATAAAGTGTTGACTCTGTGGTCGCGTATATGAAGAATCATACAGATGTTGCTCTGTGGTCTGTATATGAAGAATCTACAGATGTTTGGACTCTGTGGTCTGTATAGTAAGAATCATACAGATGTTGGACTCTGTGGTCTGTATATGAAGATCATACAGATGTTTGGACTCGTGTTCCTGTATGAAGAATAATACAGATGTTTGACTCTGTGGTCGTATATGAAGAATCATACAGACGTTTGACTCTGTGGTCTGTATATGAAGAATCATACAATGTTGGACTCTGTGTTCTGTATATGAAGAATATACAGATGTTTGCTAGTTGCTGTACATGAAGAATCATACAGATGTTGGACTCTGTTGTCTGTACATAAAGAATCATACAGATGTTTGACTCTATAGCCTATACATGAAGACTCATACAGATTTTTGACTCTATGGTCTGTTTATGAAGAATCATACAGATGTTGGACTCTGTGGTCTGTATATGAAGAATCATACAGATGTTGGACTCTGTGGTCTGTATATGAAGAATCATACAGATGTTTGGCTCTGTGGTCTGTATATGAAGAATAATACAGATGTTTGACTCTGTGGTCTGTATATGAAGAATCCTACAGATGTTGGACTCTGTTGTCTGTACATGAAGAATCATACAGATGTTTGACTCTATAGCCTATACATGAAGAATCATACAGATGTTTGACTCTATAGCCTATACATGAAGAATCATACAGATGTTGGACTCTGTGGTCTGTATATGAAGAATCATACAGATGTTTGACTCTGTGGTCTGTATATGAAGAATCATACAGATGTTGGACTCTGTGGTCTGTATATGAAGAATCATACAGATGTTTGACTCTGTGGTCTGTATATGAAGAATCATACAGATGTTGGACTCTGTGGTCTGTATATGAAGAATCATACAGATGTTTGACTCTGTGGTCTGTATATGAAGAATCACAGATTTTGGACCTGTTCTGGTACATGAAGAATCATACAGATGTTGGACTCTATAGCCTATATGAAGAATCATACAGATTTTTGACTCTATAGCCTATCATGAGAATCATACGATGTTGGACTCTGTGGTCTGTATATGAGAATCATACAGATGTTGGACTCTGTGTCTGTATATGAAAATCATCAGAT
>NW_022605603.1:439408-440852 GCF_008692095.1 Etheostoma spectabile | reverse complement strand
GACAGGATGTTTTGATCTATTAGCTTACAGAAGACTCATACAGATTTTTGACTCTAGGGCTGTTATGAGGATCATACAGATGTTGGACTCTGTGGTCGTATATGAAGAATCATACAGATGTGACTCTGTTGTCTGTATTGGAATCATACAGGTGTTGGCTCGTGGTCTGTATATGAAGAATAATACAGATGTTGACTCTGTGGTCGTATATGAAGAATCCTACAGAGTTTGGACTTGTTGTCTGTACTGAAAGAATCATACAGATGTTTGACTCTAAGCCTATACATGAAGAATCATACGAGTTTGACTCTATAGCAACTGAAGATCATACAGAGTTGGACTCTGTGGTCTGTATTGAGAATCATACAGATGTTGACTCTGTGGTCTGTATATGAAGAATCATACAGATGTTGGACTCTGTGGTCTGTATATGAAGAATACAGAGTTGACCTGTGGTCTGTTATATGAAGATCATACAGATGTGGACTACTGTGGTCTGATAGAGAATCATACAGTGTTGACTCTGTGGTCGTTATATGAAGAATCTACAGATGTTGGACTCTTTGTCTGTACATGAAGAATCATACAGATGTTTGACTCTATAGCCTATACATGAAGAATCATCAAGATGTTTGACTCTATAGCCTATACATGAGAATCATACAGATGTTGGACTCTGTGGTCTGGTATATGAAGAATCATACAGATGTTGGACTCTGTGGTCTGTATATGAAGAATCTGACAGATGTTTGACTCTAGCATATGAAGAATCATACAGATGTTGAACTGTGGGCTGTATGAAGAATATACAGATGTTGGACTTATTGCTGTACATGAAAATCAGAAGTGTTGGACTTGTGGTGTATATAAGCATAATACAGATGTTGGACTGTATAGCCTATACTGAAGAATCATACAGATGTTTGACTCTATAGCCTATACATGAAGAATCATACAGATGTTGGACTCTGTGTTGGTATATGAAGAATCTAACAGATGTTTGACTCTGTGGTCTGTATATGAAGAATCATACAGATGTTGGACTCTGGTTGTATATGAAGAATCATCAGATGTTGACTCTGTGGTCTGTATATGAGAATCATACAGAGTTGGACTCTGTGGTCTGTATAGCGAATCATACAGATGTTTGACTCTGTGGTCTGTTATGAAGAACTACCGATGGTGGACTCTGTATCTGCAATGAAGAATCATACAGATGTTTGACTCTATAGCCTATACTGAAGAATCATACAGATGTTTGACTCGTAGCGTATACAGAAGAATCATAACAGATGTTGCATCTGTATGATTCTTTATGTACAGACAACAGAGTCCAACATCTGTATGATTCTTCATGTACAGGCAATAGAGTCAAACATCTGTATTATTCTTCATATACAGACCACAGAGTCCAACATCTGTATGATTCTTCATATACAGACCA
>NW_022605603.1:439056-439388 GCF_008692095.1 Etheostoma spectabile | reverse complement strand
AACATCTGTATGATTCTTCATATACAGACCACAGAGTCAAACATCTGTATTATTCTTCATATACAGACCACAGAGCCAAACATCTGTATGATTCTTCATATACAGACCACAGAGTCCAACATCTGTATGATTCTTCATATACAGACCACATAGTCCAAAGCTGTAGGGATGTCTTCAATACAACCACAAGTCCCACATCTGTAGTGATTCTCCTAACAGAACCACAGAGTCAAACATCTTTATGATTCTTCATATACAGACCACAGAGTCCAACATCTGTATGAGTCTTCATGTATAGGCTATAGAGTCAAACATCTGTATGATTCTTTATG
>NW_022605603.1:438897-439045 GCF_008692095.1 Etheostoma spectabile | reverse complement strand
GAGTCCAACATCTGTATGATTCTTCATATACAGACCATAGAGTCAAACATCTGTATGAGTCTTCATGTATAAGCTATAGAGTCAAACATCTGTATGATTCTTTATGTACAGACCACAGAGTCCAACATCTGTATGATTCTTTATATAC
>NW_022605603.1:438781-438887 GCF_008692095.1 Etheostoma spectabile | reverse complement strand
GTCCAACATCTGTATGATTCTTCATCTACAGACCACAGAGTCCAACATCTGTATGATTCTTCACATACAGACCATAGAGTCCAACATCTGTATGATTCTTCATATA
>NW_022605603.1:438191-438771 GCF_008692095.1 Etheostoma spectabile | reverse complement strand
AGTCCAACATCTGTATGATTCTTCATATACATGAACATACACATATAACGTTCATTTGTCAGACTTGGAGACAAACAGTCACGTTAAAGATAATTATATAGGTTTTAGATAAGTATAAGGTTTGGCGGTGCATGGACGTGTTTACTACTGTTGCCAGGAAGCCTTCTTGCTTATTCATAGATTAATTAACATAATAATAGTCAGAGTCCTTCAGTCTAGCACTCACCAAATGTACATTTCTGACATTATGGATCATGGTCCCATCTTGGATTGAGCAGTTCCGTCTTACAAAAGTAGTAAGGAGTCCCCTGAGACAGCCATGTCCCTAACACTGTCTTTACCACGCAGGGAGGGACCAACATTAATGCCAATGTAGGATCCAGGGTTTCTGAAGCTTGATCAACATTAAATACTAAAAGTCAGGACATCTCGAACTCTACAACGTTTTAACAGTGCAATACTAAATGAAACAGGACTACAATACATATATACAGTGGGGCTCGAATGTTTGGGCACCCCAGGTAAATATTGTATTGTATTAATGTGCATTAAAAAGCCAAGAAAAGATGGAAAAATCTCT
>NW_022605603.1:434603-438181 GCF_008692095.1 Etheostoma spectabile | reverse complement strand
AAATGACAGATTAGACATTCGTATAACATGTCACAAACAGTTAGATTTTTATTACCATCATTTACACTTTCAAAATAACAGAAAACAAAAAAATGGCGTCTGCAAAGGTTTGAGCACCCTGCAAAGCGTACACCTTGTACTGGCCCCCCTTTGACAAGAATCACAGCTTGGAAACGCTTCATGTAGCCAGCCAAGAGTCTTTAATTCTTGTTGGAGGTATCTTCGCCCATTCTTCCTTCCAAAAGTCTTCCAGTTCTTTGAGATTTCTGCTCTTTTAAGGTCTATACGTAGATTTTCCATTGTGTTGAGGTCAGGAGATTGTGAAGGCCATGGCAAAACCTTCAGTTTACGCCTCTTGATGTAATCCACCGTGGATTTTGAGGTGTGTTTAGGATCATTATTCATTCGTAGAAGCCGTCCTCTCTTTAACTTCAGCTTTTTCACAGATGGCATCAAGTTAGCGTCCAGAATTAACAGTTGGACAGAGGTTATTTTCCTTAAATTCTGTTTACAGTTTTTCTCCATTGGTTTGGCTCATTTCTTGAAACAGAAATTACATTCTCAAAACAACATGGACAAACCTCCAAACTACTTGGCAATTGTTCACAACAGAATTGAATTTCTCATTCATTTCATCAAATTGCAAATGCCTAAGTACATGCCTCAATGTCTCAGTACATCTTTGCAAATGATTAAGTACAGGTAGCCTACATTTAGCACAATTTCCAAGTGAATAGATCTTGCTGATCAAACTGATTGTTGATTCTCGGTCTAATGGTTGTTCACTCCAAAACTTGTCAGCATCATTTCATTGTATAAGCCATTACATGCACAATAGTCTGTTCAATTGTCAAAATGAGTCAAGAACATAATACCATGAATACCACATATAAATCCCTTGGAACATTTGATACATTTTTTTTTTCACAGCAATTGACAGTCAGGTGAAAGTAGAACTTTACTAACGAAGAAGGAGTTTCACACATCTCAGATGACCAATCAAACAGTATGTTTAGTTACATGACAGGTCCCCTAACATCACAAAACTTGTCGCACATTTCATTGTATAAGCCATTACATGCCAATAGTCTGTTCAATTGTCAAAATGAGTCAAACATAATACCATGAATACCACATATAATCCCTTGGAACATTTGATACTTTTTTTTTTTTCAACACATTGACAGTCAGGTGAACAGTAACTTTACTAACGAAGAAGGAGTTTCCCACATCTCAAGAGACCATCAAACAGTATGTTTAGTTACATGAAGTTGCTGTCCATGACTGTGAATGCTCCCAAACATGTATAGAAAGATCTTGACAATGCAAGACCAGCACAATTTCTGAACATGGAGGCACTGGCCAGGTAAATGAACAAGAGCAACTGCCTGCTCGAGTAGGAGGAGTAGAGGAGAAGAGGAGGAAGAGAGGAGGAGAGGGTGCGTGGTGGTGGAATAGGAGGAAAGGCAGAGGAGCACAAGACATCATGCTGTCCCGGATGAAAGCCTAATGTGCCTAATTTGTGTGTTTATATTACAGTGTTATGCTGTTTTTTCTTTTTACTCTGATGTATAGAAGTTACTTTACAGTATGTTGTGAGATAATAAAATTCTGTATTACAGTATATATTTTGTGAAATCCTATTTCTTTTTCAGTTTTATACACATTTGTATTGTGTAAGCACAAAAAACAGTACAGTAACCTTCGTGAGCTTAGAATTATAAGTTATATCTCCCACTTCTGGTCGACATTGAGTTTTTGACAATCTGATCCATTAGGTGTTTATTACAGTAATGCCTGTGTGGTGTTATTTTTGTAAAAACATAAAAATAAAAAGATTACATGGATAGATAGGCTATAATAGAAGATTATACTACTGACGGTTTTGTTAGCTGGGATGTAAAACTTTGATGCTCAATATCAGAATAACACCCTAAACGGAGATAGAACCTTACAATTCAAGCTCACGCATTGTCGGGTTGTCACCATTGTTAATGAGGACTGGGCTAAGACTGAAAGTGGATATGAGGGTTTTCATGTCCTCTTCCATAGTGGACAAAAATCTAAACATTCTGACTGCAGTGCTATATAATGCTAAAGGGACAGAGCATTTTGGGGCACTGACTGGTTTAATGAGAAGGAAATTTAGTTTTGACACATGGAGAGACTGTTTTGGAGAGGTATGAGCTTTTGCAGGTGAACCACGGTGTTGTGCGCCGAACCATCCACGTTATTTTGGCAAAAGCACCAAGAGTGTTGAGAACGTCCGGTCTGTTTCGAGAAATGAGCGAAGCAATTGAGAAGGATCTTTGCCATTTTGGTGGCGCTGACTCTTTATATGAGAAATGAATTTAGTTTTGAAGCATGAGTGAGCTGTTTTGGGAGAGATATGAGCTTTTGCAAGTGAGCTATAGTGTTGTGCTAAACTGTAAGAACGTTTTGCCAAATGATCTTAGAGTTTTGAGAATGTAATTTCTGTTTCAAGAAATGAGCCAAACCAATGGAGAAAAACTGTAATACAATTCTAACTCTCTTGATATTGTCCTATCAAATGTGGATCTGCTTCTGGGGTTGTTTCTGATGTTTCAGCTGCTTTCATTTGCACATAACTGGTCTGTGTCAATTATTGTTGTTGATGATGATATGACATAAATCATTATACTTTCTGTTAAAGATCTTTTTATATGCTGTTTAACGGTATATCTTGGTAGGGAAGGGGTAACAACACTGCACCTGTAGTATAGGCAGATTTCAGTAGCTGTGTACAACTGTGTGTGTGTTGTGTGTGTGTGTGTGTGTGTGTGTGTGTGTGTGTGTGTGTGTGTTTGTGTGTGTTGTTCTCCATTGAAGTTTTATTATTTGCACACAGCCCTCTAATGCACTAACGTCAAATTAAAGCAGAAACTGGGATGTGCAAAATTGTGTGTGTGTGTGTGTGTGTGTGTGTGTGTGTTGTTCTCCATTGAAGTTTTATATTTGCACACACCCTCTAAGCACTAACGTCAAATTAACAGAAACTGGGATGTGCAAAATGGTGGTGTGTGTGTGTGTGTGTGTGTGTGTGTGTGTGTGTGTGTGTGTAAGGATGAATAATGCGTGAAGCAGCGATGGATGATGTCATGTCATTAGGCCTCAGGAAATTCTCATGTAGCACGGGCGCGGGGCGCTGGATGAATTGACTCCCCCCACCACACTAGCTCTTTATTGCTCCCACTCTCTCTCTCTCTCTCGCCTCTCTCACTCTCACTCTCCCTCATCTCTCTCTCGCTCCCCTCACTCTCTCTCTCCTTCCACTCTCTCTTCTCTCACACTCTCGTCTCCTCTCTCCTCTCTCTCCCTCTCTCTCTCTCTCTCTCTCGCCCCACTACCTTCTCCACTCAAACTCTCCTGGAATGTCCCTCAAGCCGCCGCCTCCACCTCCCTCCACAAACTCCTCCGCCTCTCCCCTCCTCTCTCTTCTTACCCCCTCCTGTCTTCCTTGGGCCTTATTGTGTCACACTTATCATTTAAAATGAGGACACTCATTGGTTTCTCTTCATTACATATGACACATGTCACACCACACCAACACACACACA
>NW_022605603.1:429339-434578 GCF_008692095.1 Etheostoma spectabile | reverse complement strand
GCTGTTCATAACTGTGTAATTGGCTCCCAAACATGTTATGAAAGATCTTGACAATGCAAGACCAGCACAATTTCTGAACATGGAGGCACCTGGCCAGGTAAATGAACAAGAGCAACTGCCTGCTCGAGTAGGAGGAGGTAGAGGAGGAAGAGGAGGAAGGAGGAGGAGGGAGGAAGGGTGCGTGGTGGTGGAATAGAGGAAGAGGCAGAGGAGCACGAAGACATCATGCTGTCCCGGATGAAATTGCGGTTCACGATTATTAGATCGCACTGTCATAAGCTAAAAAAAAGATGGTCTTACAAATGCGTGCGGAGCTAGGTCGCCGAGTGGCAGGCCTACTGGGGCCTCGGCTCCTACAAGTCTCCTCTCATCATCCACACGGCTTTCGCTAGGAGAAAAGCAGTATGTCTGTTCATGTACAATGATGGAATTAGCTGGCCACGTGCACTCACACACACACAGACACACACACACACACACACACACACACAGACACATACACACACATACACACACATACACACACATACTGTACAACCTCTCATTTGTGTTTGTGTGTGTGTTAGTGTGTGAGCTCATTAGGTAAGGATGAGACCCAAAGGACTGGGTTATCCAACACACACACACACACACACACACACGCACACACACACACACGCACACACACAAAACACCATGGAGAGCCTGTTTTTGATCTTAATTTGTTCCACTGTCGCCAGTGACTACGCCCCACACCCTTGTTGCTAGGCAATGGGTGATGGAGCCGCCAGTGTGGTAGGAGTGTTACTATGCTTGGTTTTATATCCATGGTGATGGCAATGGTTTTCAAGCTTTCCATAGAATTAAAAAATGCAATGGGAATTGCTGGATTATTATGTCACTGACCCGATTTAAAATCACATCAAGTGTCACTAGAGGCCTAAAACTTGATAATAAAAAAGAAAATGTATTTTTATCATTACTTAAATTGGCACTCTGTTATTGATATAGAGCTATAAAACACCTCCAGTTCCGTAATTATCTTCTCCCATTCAATAACTCCATTGACGTTCATTAAATGTTTATACAAAGGGTTTTGAGCCTGAAACCAAGGAGAAAACAGGTGTTCATGTCCTGGAGAAGTTAAGGAGAAAGCACAAGACTTTCACCAGGAAACAGGTGTTCATGTCCGGTATAATTTAGCAGAAAACAGCAGTACTTTCCCAGAAAACAGGTGTTCATTTCCTAAAAGGAGACTTAAGTAGAACACACCAACGTATCACGACATGAAGACAGTGTTTCCTGGTCCTAACATCAAAACGATACTCACATCTAGGAAGAAACACCAGACTTTCACCAGAAACAGGTGTTCATGTCCTGGAGAAGTTAGGGAGAAAACACACAACTTTCACCAGGAACAGGTGTTCATGTCCTGGAGAGTTAAGAGAACCACACCTTTCACCAGAAACAGTGTTCTGTCCTGGAGAAGTTAAGGAAAAACACAAGACTTTCACCAGAAACAGGTGTTCATGTCCTGAGAAAGTTAGGAGAAAAACACACAGACTTTCACCAGGAAACAGGTGTTCATGTCCGGAGAAGTTAAGGAGAAAACACAAGACTTTCACCAGGAAACAGGTGTTCAGTCCTGGAGAGTTAAGGAGAAAACCACAACTTTCACCAGGAAACAGGTGTTCATGTCCTGGAGAATTAAGGAGAAACACAAGACTTTCACCAGAAACAGGTGTTTCATGTCCTGGAGAAGTTAGGAGAAAACACAAGACTTTCACCAAAACAGGTGTTTCATGTCCTGGAAAGTTAAGGAGAACACACAAGACTTTCACCAGGAAACAGGTGTTCATGTCCTGGGAAGTTAAGGAGAAAACACAAGACTTTCACCAGAACAGGTGTTCATGTCCTGAGAAGTTAAGGAGAAACACACAACTTTCACCGAAACAGGTGTTCATGTCCTGGAAAGTTAGGAGAAAAACCAGACTTTCACCAGGAAACAGGTGTTTCATGTCCTGGAGAAGTTAAGGAGAAAACACAAGACTTTCACCAGGAAACAGGTTTCATGTCCTGAAGAATTAAGGGAAAACACACAACTTTCACCAGGAAACAGTGTTCATGTCCTGAGAGTTAAGGAGAAACAACTTTCACCAGGAAACAGGTGTTCATGTCCTGGAGAAGTTAAGGAGAAAACACAGACTTTCACCAGAAACAGTGGTTCATGTCCTGGAGAAGTTAAGGAAAAAACACAGACTTTCACCAGGAAACAGGTGTTCATGTCCTGGAGAGTTAAGGAGAAAACCCAAGACTTTCACCAGGAAACAGGTGTTCGTCCTGGAGAAGTTAGGAGAAAACACAAACTTTCACCAGGAAACAGGTGTTCATGTCCGGAGAAGTTAAGAGAAAACACAAGACTTTCACCAGGAAACGGTGTTCATGTCCTGGAGAATTTAAGAAAACCCAAGACTTTCACCAGAAAACAGGTGTCTTTCCTGGAGAAGTTAAGGAGAAACACCAGACTTTCACCAGGAACAGGTGTTCATGTCCTGGAGAAGTTAAGGAGAAACACACAGACTTTCACCAGGAAACAGGTGTTCAGTCCTGGAGTTAAGGAGAAAACACGACTTTCACCAGGAAACAGGTGTTCATGTCCTGGAGAAGTTAAGGAGAAACAAGACTTTCACCAGGAAACATTTTTTCATGTCCTGGAGAAGTTAAGGAGAAAACACAGACTTTCACCAGAAACAGGTGTTCATGTCCTGGAGAAGTTAAGGAAAAACACCAGACTTTCACCAGGAAACAGGTGTTCATGTCCTGGAGAAGTTAAGGAGAAACACAAGACTTTCACCAGGAAACGTGTTCATGTCCTGAGAAGTTAAGGAGAAAACACAACTTTCACCAGGAAACAGGTGTTCATGCCTGAAAGTTAGGAGAAAACACCAGACTTTCACCAGGAAACAGGTTGTTCATGTCCTAGAAGTTAAGGAGAAACACAAGACTTTCACCAAAACAGTGTTTCATGTCCTGAAGAAGTTAAGGAGAAAACACCTTTCACCAGGAAACAGTGTTCATGTCCTGGAGAAGTTAAAAGAAACACAGACTTTCACCAGGAAACAGTTGTCATGTCCTGGAGAAGTTAGAAAAACACAAGACTTTCACCAGGAAACAGTGGTTCATGTCCTGGAGAAGTTAAGAGAAAACACAAGACTTTCACACAGGAAACAGGTGTTTATGTCCTGGAGAAGTTAAGGAGAAACACAAGACTTTCACCAGGAAACGGTGTTCAGTCTGAGAGTTAAGGAGAAACACAAGACTTTCACCAGAAACAGGTGTTCATGTCCTGGAGAAGTTAAGGAGAAAACACAGACTTTCACCAGGAAACATGTTCATGTCCTGGAGAAGTTAAGGAGAAACACCAACTTTCACACGAAACAGGTGTTCATGTCCGGAGAAGTTAAGGAGAAAACCAAGACTTTCACCAGGAAACGTGTTCATGTCCTGAGAGTTAGGAAAAACACACAACTTTCACCAGAAAACAGGTGTTCATGTCCTGGAGAAGTTAAGGAGAAAACAAGACTTTCACCAGGAAACAGGTGTTCTGTCCTGGAGAAGTTAAGGAGAAAACACAAGACTTTCACCAGGAAACAGTGGTTCATGTCCTGGAGAAGTTAAGGAGAAAACACAAGACTTTCACCAGGAAACAGGTGTTCATGTCCTGGAGAAGTTAAGGAGAAAACACAAGACTTTCACCAGGAAACAGGTGTTCACGTCCTGGAGAAGTTAAGGAGAAAACACAAGACTTTCACCAGGAAACAGGTGTTCATGTCCTGAGAAGTTAAGGAGAAAACACAGACTTTCACCAGGAAACAGGTGTTTATGTCCTGGAGAAGTTAAGGAGAAACACAAGACTTTCACCAGGAAACGGTGTTCATGTCCGGAGAAGTTGGAGAAAACACAAGACTTTCACCAAAACAGGTGTTCATGTCCTGGAGAAGTTAAGGAGAAAACACCAGACTTTCACCAGGAAACAGGTGTTCATGTCCTGGAGAAGTTAAGGAGAAAACACAAGACTTTCACCAGGAAACAGGTGTTCATGTCCTGAAGAAGTTAAGGAGAAAACACACAACTTTCACCAGAAACAGGTGTTCATGTCTGGAGAAGTTAAGGAGAACAAGACTTTCACAGGAAACAGGTTTCATGTCCTGGAGAAGTTAAGGAGAAAACACAAGACTTTCACCAGGAAACAGTGGTTCATGTCCTGGAGAAGTTAAGGAGAAAACACAAGACTTCACCGAAACAGGTGTTTTCCTGGAGAAGTTAAGGAGAAAACACAAGACTTTCACCAGGAAACAGGTGTTCAGTCCTGGAGAAGTTAGGAGAAAACACAAGACTTTCACCAGGAAACAGGTGTTCTGTCCTGGAGAAGTTAAGGAGAAAACACAAGACTTTCACCAGGAAACAGGTGTTCATGTCCTGGAGAAGTTAAGGAGAAAACACAACTTTCACCAGGAAACAGGTGTTCATGTCCTGGAGAAGTTAAGGAGAAAACACAGACTTTCACCAGGAAACAGGTGTTCATGTCCTGAGAAGTTAAGGAGAAAACACAAACTTTCACCAGGAAACAGGTGTCATGTCCTGGAGAAGTTAAGGAGAAACAAGACTTTCACCAGGAAACAGGTGTTCATGTCCTGGAGAAGTTAAGGAGAAAACACAAGACTTTCACCAGGAAACAGTGGTTCATGTCCTGGAGAAGTTAAGGAGAAAACACAAGACTTTCACCAGGAAACAGGTGTTCATGTCCTGGAGAAGTTAAGGAGAAAACACAAGACTTTCACCAGGAAACAGGTGTTCACGTCCTGGAGAAGTTAAGGAGAAAACACAAGACTTTCACCAGGAAACAGGTGTTCATGTCCTGGAGAAGTTAAGGAGAAAACACCAGACTTTCACCAGGAAACAGGTGTTTATGTCCTGGAGAAGTTAAGGAGAAAACACAAGACTTTCACCAGGAAACAGGTGTTCATGTCCTGGAGAAGTTAAGGAGAAAACACAAGACTTTCACCAGGAAACAGGTGTTCATGTCCTGGAGAAGTTAAGGAGAAAACACAAGACTTTCACCAGGAAACAGGTGTTCATGTCCTGGAGAAGTTAAGGAGAAAACACCAGACTTTCACCAGGAAACAGGAGTTCATGCCCAGTCTGTGATTATCCATCAACATCCATTCCTTTAATTTTAGTCTCAATTATTCCTAATTTC
>NW_022605603.1:418325-428325 GCF_008692095.1 Etheostoma spectabile | reverse complement strand
TCGTGTTGTCCTCGGGTCAAATTTGACCCGTTTTCAGTTTATTTCATCCGAAAAAATGGGCCTTCGAAATGAGGAAATGTCAACGTTAGAAATATCAAATAACTTTGGAAAAAAACGTTTTAAAAAAAAAGCAACCGCAGCATTGAAAAAGTGACAAAAATAGAAAAAAAAACTTTTCATTTGTTTTGATGCTGCCCAGTGACTTTTACCAAGCCCTCCATTGACTTAGGCTTTTTTAAAAAAAAATCCAGCTTTGATCTATTGCTGATTTCATTTCCTCTCCTAACTTCATTTTTCTTTAGTTATCATTAGCTTAATATCAGTTGTTTTGGATCACATTTTGTATTGTTGCTTCTTTTGTAATTTGTATCTCTGTAATGTTGTTAGCTACCGGCTTTGCAACATAAATGCAAAAATCATAACCCTCACGTGTTCCTCGGGTCAAATTTGACCTATTTTCAGTTTTTTTCGTTACACAAAAAATGGGCCTTCGAAATAACCTGGAAGTGTCAACATTGTCAAATAACTTTGGAAAAACGTCAAAACAACTTTTTTTTCATGGTGGACGGGAAGACAACACAAGGGTTAAATCCTGATTTAATCTATTGCTGATTTCATTTCCGCTCCTAATTTCATTTTTCTTTACTTGACATTACCTAAACATCAGTAGTTTTAGATTCCATTTTGTGTTGTTGCTTCTTTTGTCATATGTTTATCTGATCTTAAACCCCATGAATAGAGCAGTTTTAATAAGTGAAAATGAAGCCCGGCGCGACACCCGATCACCACTCGCATATGGAATGAACAATTCAATCTGATTTTTCTTTATTTAATCTGAATACATTTTTAAGACATGAACCTGTAGATTTATATATAAAGAAGAAAAGAAAACCAATTGTCTAGAAACCTGTGCTTTTTTATAAGCAATAATGACTATTAGGCTGCTGGGAAATGCAGTCCTTTGCCTGGAAAATAAGATTTCTAAAATCTGGGTCATCCATTAATGTAGAACGATCCAATTCCATTTTTATCATCAAAATATTTTTGAATTCACTGAAATTGCAGGTCCACATTGTATGTGTATCGCAAATCATCCAGCTGATAGTAACTGATTTTTTGTTGGTTGTCTTTCTCTTCTCCTAGGTAAGTCTGAATGGACGGGGGAGGGACGTGGTGACCGGGGACATTGTGAGAGGTATTGTCTTCAGCAACCCTGCCACAGGACACAGCTGTGCCTGCTCCTGATTGGTCTATTGATTGCAACGCTCGGATGAGCACATCTAGTAGTCAGACTGTGAATTTATTTGAGCATATCTGCATAGTTCTAGTTGAGACAGCATGATTCCACCAGGGCTAATCCATCACTGATCCATCAGATACACACATACTGCCACTTGTCAATTTTTTTAGTCTCACATATATCTCCAAGTCGCACAAAACGCCATTTTTCACTGTATCTTATTTGCTCTTCGGGCTTTAGAATTGACTCCTGCAGTCCAAATGACATAACGTGGTGACATCCCTCTCCTAATCGCCTTTCTTGGCTATCCGTCGTTCTCCGAACTAATTACTTGAGCTTGATCCAACCCCCGAGCCTACCGGGCTCACGGGTCGCGCTCCTCAGGACGGGAGCACCGTTGGCATATCGGATGCCCACAGTGTTGAGGATTGCTAAGAAGGCAGAAGCAGCTGGAGGTCCTTTAATCTCCGAGACCCTCGGGAGATTACCGATGGAGCGCACACCCTCTCAGTTCGTGAAGCCCTGGACCAGATTAGTGACCAGGCAGACTTGCCAGAGGCACCTGTTTTTCTTCTTCCACTGCAGGTTAAACAGGGACCGCAGTCGCAGATTGAACATTTGCTTTTAACGGGAAAAAGAGCTTTGTTTACATTTTAGACACGTTTAACTGAAGCCTTGTTCTGCATTCTCTATTTTTTAAAGGTCCCAAGGCATAAAAATGTCACTTTATGAGTTCATTTAACATTAATAGAGTCTAATTAATAGAGACTTCAGATACAGTATTAGGGGACCACTATGGTCTATATAAAAGAGACTTCAGATACAGTATTAGGGACCACTAAGGTCTATATAAAAGAGACTTCAGATACAGTATTAGGGACCACTAACGTCTATATAAAAGAGACTTCAGTCAGTATGAGGGACCACAAGGTCTATATAAAAGAACTTCAGATACAGTATTAGGGACCACTAGGTCTATATAAGAGACTTCAGATACAGTATTGGACCACTAAGGTCTATATAAAAAGAGCTTCAGATACAGTATGGGACCACTAGTCATATAAAAGAGACTTCAGATACAGTATTAGGACCACTAAGGTCTATATAAAAGACTTCAGATACAGTATTAGGGACCACTAAGGTCTATATAAAAGAGACTTCAGATACAGTATTAGGGCCACTAAGGTCTATAAAAGAGACTCAGATACAGTATTAGGGGACCACTAAGGTCTATATAAAAGAGACTTCAGATACTATTAGGACCACTAAGGTCTATATAAAGAGACTTCAGATACAGTATGGGACCACTAAGGTCTATATAAAAGAGACTTCAGATACAGTATTAGGGACCACTAAGGTCTATATAAAGAGACTTCAGATACAGTTAGGGACCACTAAGGTCTATATAAAGAGACTTCAGATACAGTATTAGGGGACCACTAAGGTCTATATAAGGCAAGGCAGGCAAGGCAGCTTTATTTATGCACATTTCAGCAACAAGCATTCAAGTGCTTTACACAATCAGTTAAACAGATAAAACACAAGTAAAAACAGTAAAAATCACAGCATTAAAAACCGTAAAACACATGAATAGACAGTTAAAAACAAAGAGAAACTAAAACACAAGAAAAATTACAGTGCAGCATAAGAATTTAAAGAAATGATTAGTCATTTAGAAAGGCAGCATCAAATAGAAAGGTTTCAGCCTTGATTTAAAAGAACTGAGAGTAGCAGCGGTCTACAGGTTTCTGGGAGTTTATTCCAGATATGAGGAGCATAGAAACTGAAAGCTGCTTCACCCTGTTTAGTTCTGACTCTGGACAGAAATAGACCTGTCCCAGATGACCTGAGAGGTCTGGGGGGGTCATAGTGTAGTAGCAGATCAGCAATATATTTTGGACCTAAACCGTTAAGTGATTTATAAACTAGCAAGAGTACTTTGAAATCAATTCTTTGAGACACGGAAGCCAGTGTAGACTTCAGAACTGGAGTGATGTGATCCTCTCTTGGTCTTAGTGAGGACTCGAGCAGCAGCGTTCTGAATCACTGCAGCTGTCTGATTGATTTTTTAGGGAGACCTGTAAAGACCCCGTTACAGTAGTCAAGTCTACTGAATAAAGGCATGGACAGTTTTTCCAAATCCTGTTGACACATAAGTCCTTAACCCTTGATATATTCAGGTGATAGTAGCTGACTTTGTAATTGTCTTAATGTGGCGTTAAAGTTCAGGTCTGAGTCCATGACTACACCAAGATTTCTGGCTTTGTCGGTTGTTTTTTAACATTGTTGTTTGAAGCTGAGCGCAGACTTTTAATCGTTCTCTCTTGCTCCAAAAACAACCACCTCAGTTTTTCCTTCATTTAATTTCAGAAAGTTCTGTCATATAAAGAGACTTCAGATACAGTATTAGGGGACCACTAAGACCTGTATATAAAAGCATCACCATGCAGCTGTCATTTATTAAGCAGCAGTTATTTTAAAAAAAAGAACTTCTTATTGAATAATTATTTGTAGTTGGTGACACCATCTCATTGACATATTCGTGTCGCTTTTTTATTTTTTTCCTATACTTACTTTGTGGAATACCTCTCCTCATTGGTTGTCCTGAACTAACCCAGCTAGGTTTGGCTTTCCACTTTTTTTCTGAATTGTAATGCTGTGCCAGGCCAGGAGGGGGCGCCAAGGTATCAAAAAGCAAAAAAAAAAGGGTGAGGCCAAGGAAAAGATAACCATGTCTTCCTGTTAAATGAGGACTCTATTCAGTGCTGGACATGGACGTAGTGTGAATATAGATTATGCTAGGCTGGGTATGTTTTCATCAAAGGCTGCCTGAACTGATATTGCCAGTGAATACATCTCCACTGCATTCCTCTACCTTGACCATGTATATTGGTAGTGCTAGAAATCCAGGGTAACACTGGCTAGGTATCCTCTGCTGCCCTTCAGTGGTGCCTAGAATACACAGGCAGCATTGTAGTACAGCACCATGGACAGGGGTTCTGTGGGATGATGCACCGCAGCATTGCAGCTTTATTTCTCAAGTCAGTGCTGCAGATTGAGCCCTCAGTCATATTCATCGTTTCTGTCTCTGGATTACAGGATGTATTGTATAGAGATGTTGAAGGTCCTGGTACTTGGATTTTAGGTCATGAAGTGCCTCTACTGTGTCATACAATCTAGACACTTGACCAAAAAATCTGTAATATTTGAAAATAGCAATGGTTAGCATGTTCAGATAGCATGTTTTTGCTGCAGTCTGGTACAAATTCCACACCTCAACCTTCATTCAGTTTGAGAATTTTCATGACTTAAAGCTTGTGGAAAAACGACTTATGTGTTTTTCTGTGTGTATTTATGTGAGCGTGTGCATGGCGCAGATTGTACCACTTCAGACGTGCTAACGGGGAAGCCTAAAGACACTGATTGGAGTGCAGGTCCCCCCCCTTTCACTCCAGTAAGTGTGGTACAGCCCTTGCTGTTTTTCCAAAAGACAGTCACGGATGCTTGTATCCCCCCCTCCCACAAATGGTTTCCTCCAGCTCCTCCCTCCCCCTGCTTTCTATAATCCCCACACACCCCTACCCCCTTCCCCACATGATGAGTGGGGAAGTCATGTATTTGGCGAGTCTACATCGGAGACTTCCCAGGTTCCCGATGCACCCCCAGCTACCTCTACAGCCCGAGCAATAAAGGGAGGGGAGGAGCTCTCTCCTTGCCTCTCTGCCTTTCCATTGGTCTCCTATCGCACCTCTTGGTGTTGTGTACTGGCCCTCCCCTCCTCTCTCTCTCTCTCTCTCTCTCTCTATTCCTGTCTCAGATGCAGTTACCCTGGCAGCGGGGAGGGAGGCTTTACAGGCACTCACACTCTGCATGGGTGGAGAGAGCTGGTGGCTTAGAGGACCAGGATATCTGCTCTACCTCCATCCTTTTTCCCACTGTCATCTTCTTGTGGTGATTTGTGCTAAAAGAAAGTCACCTTGCAAGGTGGGGGGGGGGGCTTATTTCCTCGGATGACTGGCATCTTTGCCAGCGAGACGAGCATTCGTGAGGATTTCTGAAAGTGATTTAAAAGCTAGTTTTGTTCGCGTGGGAGCGCCGAGAGGGCAGCCATGGCTCACGCCGCGGCTCACATTAAGAAGGCCAGGTCGGAGATGGATCCACCTCCGGACCTGAAGGCTCTGGAGAAAGCTAAAGAAAGGAAGAGGCGTTCCCGGGAACGGGCTGAACGCAAGCGCAAGGTACCGGGCAGACTCACTGGAATCACCCACCTATTCATCCCTTCCCCACTCTATGTGACCAATCAGTGTTTTACTGGTTACTTCATCCCACTTCCAGTCATCCCTTCACCTTGTCATCACCAAAGTGTCACTTCACCTTTTGCCAAACGGAGAAGACTCCATCCGAGTCCATTATCAAGGAATGCGGAAGAGTTCACGAAATCACGATCAGACTATCTGTGTCCTAATTACTATTGCTACTTCTTCTACTCAGTAATTACCATGCAAGGCAGCTGGATTATTGCGATATCTTGAGATCACGCGAGATTTGCAGGATCAAAAATCAAACAAAAATCTAGTCAGGCTCCAAGTTATGCATGTGGGTTTGAACAGCAGTGAACCGAAACCAATGGGTGTCCGATGAGGAGCTCCATGCAGCTCCAGGCGTGGGTTTAGGTGTTTGATGTGATTGACAGATGGTTCATTCAATCACCTACCAGGTGATGGCTTCTCACATGGGTCTGTGTAACAAAACAGCTGGCGTGTCAAACAGAGTGTAAGGGGTCGGCATGGAAACACTCTTGTTTAGCACTCTAAGACCGTTGAACTGTGTTCTGAGATCACCGCCATCAGTCTGTTGTCACCCCGCAAAAAACCCCACAAGAATCCCAAATCCCAGTAAGCTGTGATTCCATCAGAACACGGCTGTAGTGATCCCTGTTCTCATGCCATAATGCACACGGCTGAAGAATCTTCCTCTATCCCTCCTCCGTTCCACTCCTCCATTCTGTGATTACGTGCCTGCCACAGCTGTACAAATGACCAAGTCATCAATCACTCAATCAGTGTTCCAACTCCCACCTTCCCCTGGGTGGGCACCTTCATAAAAACGCACTCCTTGTATAGTGAAATTCCTCCAAATACCTCTGCTTGTGTCACTGTAGATGCACCCACGCATAGCAGTCTCTGGTGCATTGCTAGGCTGCGCAGTGTGTGTTTTTCCTATTTTGCTCATCTAAACACAACATCCTCCTGCTGTGGTTGTGTCGGTGAGTGTAGTGCTGAGAGATGGTGGGTGACGTCACATTGGATGTTTTACTCTAACACACCATTTTTCGGAGTGTATTTGCACGATTTTGTGCAGGACAACTGTAGGAGCGCTCCGTAAATCAACGCACAATCTTTTGTAGTTACACAGTGATCCATTTCTTTATTGCATAACTGCAAGAGCAACATAAATAAACGTGTAAAACCGTTAGTCTCACAAAATGCGGTTGAAAAATCTAGTCATACACGCACTACATATAGAATTAACACCCCCTGACGTCATCATCCATATCACATCAACAGGATAAAGAGTTCAGGATCAGCATCATTTGAATATACTTTTGGCCGCATAGCACATGACACCGGATACACACAGGCATTTTTCATCGCACTGTCTGGAAAGTTATGTAAGTTGCTGAATTTATTTTGAAGAATAATAGGCATCCCTGTCATTTTCTAACAAAAAGAGACCTATATAAAGTGAACAGGATTGGACCGAGCACAGATCCTTGTGGGACTCCATGACTAACTTTGGCGTGCACATAGGATTCATCGTTAACATGAACAAACTGAGATCATTAGGAGGTTTTTAGCTGGGATCACTGCATGCTACCGTAGTATGTAGTGGAAATGGAAGATGGCATGAGGAAATCTTGTCGGGGCATTAGAACTTGCACGGAGTGAGTGGGCAACCCTGTTGAATTTCAGACAAGTGATATGCAGACAAGTCAAGTTGTGCATTCCATATGATTATAATATATAGTGCAGCATCGAAGAAATACTCAACGCAAAGAAGGAGTTGTTTGACTCAATAGCTAGCCCTGGCTAGCTTTCTGTCGATGCCTACCGGTGCATTCGTGTAGAACTGCAAACAAATATGTGCGTCATAACCTGTCCGGTTTCTAAAAATTAATGCACACCTTCCAAGCAATCCAAATAGCAAACTACCCGTCGCCATGGTGTAAAAATTGTACTATAATAATGATAGTTTCATATAGGCTCCACATGAAGAAATTGGCATTGTTTTTACTTATTGATGGATTTATTTTAGTCTGCCTGGCTATTGTGGGCTATGCCAGAATTTGCCAAAACTGGCTAACTCACACTCGGAGGGTAAAAGAGGATGCCGGGGTGAGATGTGCATCTCTGTGTGGATTTCGATATTTCATTAAAAAAAAACGAAGTAGCCTTTCTGATTTTTGACACATTTGTAACAGAGTGTCAGCTTGATACAACACATGTTGGCATTGTGTGATGGTGAAATTGAGGATAATAATACTGTTTATTGATCTCCAGAGGGGGAATTACAATTTACACTTATTAGTAATGAAATACTAAACACTGGCCTGAAATACACACACACACACACACACAAACACACGCTCAGAACCCATTCATGCTCAAATGGAGAGTGAGTTGGTTGCCAGTGCTGGACCAGTGCCCTGAACAGTTGGGGGTGGGGGGGGGACTTGCTCAAGAGCACCTGGTAGTGCCCAGGAGGTGAAGTGGCATTTGACATGGACTTTGGTCCCGACTGGGAATTGAGCCAGCAACCCCCCCCCCCCCCGGTTCCCAACCCAACTCGATATTAGAAAAGCGTATTTGGGAACATCATCCAATCTGAGCGAAACAGCTGGCATCTGGCACAGAGCTGTGGATAGGATGAAGAAAAAAATAAACCAATCACAATCGTTTTTGGGCGACGCAATGACGGTGGCCGGGCAAAATGGTCTTGGGAAAGGAACTTGTCTTGGTAGAATACATAGGTACATTTCACAACCCTCAAATCCTTTTGAAAATACACAAGCTGTATTTAAATTAGCTGATACTTGGTTAATCATAATTTGCTCTTGCCAGTGTATCGCTGTATCTTAAGAATAGCATTTTTGGCGTGTAGCTTTCTATCCTGAAGCTTTATCTTGGAAATGTACTTCCGTTGATGCAGACTAAGTGATGGGTAATGGTTCTGATCCAGAACATCACTTGGCATCAAAATAACATCTTTCAAAACTAAAGCCTATCCCTGACCTTTGGATGTGTTTGGATGAAGAGCTGCTGTGTTGTTAGTGTTTTCTCTGTCCCCTCCATGCACTGCACTGCACTGCACTGCACGTGGGATTATCACATGGGATTACTGGTGTGCTCTCTCTCTGTGCCTGTCCACACACACACACACACACACACACACCTAAAAGTGATTAATAGATTCAGTTTGGTGGATTGTCCTGCAGGGCCGGAGGGCAGACATTTACATCACATAAACATCCACACTGCCAACCAGTTTTATCACCAGTGGTCAGGCCCTGCTGGAATCTATTAACCCCATGTAAATGGTTCTGAGTGGATATCAGAGGGCTTGGCATGGACAATGCATGGCTAATGTTGTTATGAAATACATGCAACATGTGGACTTATTATTGTACATCCTCTCAAACACGTCATCACGGCTGCAGGGAAAAATCATCTGAAACATGCATCTGTTGCATGCTAAGGGATCATCTAGTGGCCCGAGTCTTAAAATGCTCTCTTTTCCAATACGAGATTCATGACTTTATTTTTGTTGTTCAAAATGTTAAATTTTTTGTATATTTATTAGGATGAACCCCATTGAGATGCATCCTCTTGTTTTCAAAACTCAAGGGAAAAAAAACGATTGCAGGCAATGTTGGCCAAAGTTTATTGATATTATACTATCTTATTGTTTTTTATCTACGTAGGAGACAATATCTTCTACATACAACATGAACTTGTAGGCTTATTAAGGCAGATTTGAGAGGTATGAAAGCTAAAGATAACGTCTTGTACTGGGGAGAGAAACGTTTGGCCAACATTGCTTGTTCCAATGTATCCTTAGACACTTATAGTATATGCTACTTTGTCACATGTAATCTCACTGTCTTTCGCCATGGTAATATTACTAGCGATTGATATTTTTTACCAATATTTTAGTCATTTCGGCTCTGGTAGAATCAAGTAAACCAGGGTTCGACATCAATATGTCATCGATAGGAAACATAGCTGCTACACGTGTGTGTTTTAGCCGGGAGTGCACCTCATGTGACCTCAGGACAGCTGATATTTCAGTAGACATTTAAAATGATGTCCATGTTGACATGTGTTGAAGGATGCAGCCACAGAACATTTTAAACCCCTTTTACACATTGCTCATAGAGATCTATGCAGCCCGTGCAGATTAAGATAATATACCCATTATTTCATCTGTCGTCCAGACCATCTGTCTCCCCTTTTTGTTATTTTTCAGCTCCCAGTTCTTGTCATCTGACAGATCTAACGTCATGCATTTGAATGGAGACACTGTTATGTCTGTCTCTCTTTGTCTTCCCTTGCACTGGAGTGCAATCCGGACAAGTGCTTGTCCTCTGCAGGTATAATAAAGCCAGAAAGCTGCAAGGAGTCTACCCGTCACCTCCTTTGTTATCGCTTTCTCTCGATCATGTTCGCCGTCACACTCCCTCCTTCTCTCTGGTTTTCCTCC
>NW_022605603.1:409543-418315 GCF_008692095.1 Etheostoma spectabile | reverse complement strand
CCCCCCCCCCCCCCCCCCTCTCTCTGCCGTCTCCAACTGCAGTAGACCAGGATGCTGCTCAGCTGGGAAATCTGTGCATTCACCTTTAATCTGTCTAAAGTTGACTAAAGCAAATGCACCCCATTGTCTCTGTCTCTTTCCATAATTGTAAGGTTTTACAATAAATATTGGCCAGTCACTTTCACCCACCGTAGATTTCGTCTCCATAGTGACGACAGCTAAGAACCTGTAAGACTACAATGATTCAATTTGTTTTTTAGTAAAGTCATTCTCATTTAAAGCAGCACAGCTTTAATCAGTTCGGGATTCAATTCAGTTCAATTTTATTCATAGTATCAATTCATAACTAGAGTTATCTCAAGACACTTTACAGATAGAGTAGGTCTAGACCACACTCTATAATTTACAAGGACCCAACAGTTCTAGTAATTCCCCCTTTTGTGGTGCTAGCGTTCTAACCTCCAGTGGATTTCTGAGGACTATGGTTACCTGGTCCTCAGATCTCTGCAGGGTAAATCCAGACAGCTAGCTAGACTATCTGTCCAAACGGAGGACTATGGTTACCTGGTCCTCAGATCTCTGCAGGGTAAATCCAGACAGCTAGCTAGACTATCTGGCCATCTGAGACTATGGTTACTGGTCCTCAGATCTCTGCAGGGTAAATCCAGACCGCTAGCTAGACTATCTGTCAATCTGAGGACTATGGTTACCTGGTCCTCAGATCTCTGCAGGGTAAATCCAGACAGCTAGCTAGAACTATCTGTCCAATCTGAGGACTAGGTTACCTGGTCCTCAGGTCTCTGCAGGGTAAATCCAGCAGCTAGCTAGACTATCTGTCCAATCTGAGGACTATGGTTACCTGGTCCTCAGATCTCTGCAGGGAAATCCAGACAGCTAGCTAGACTATCTGTCCAATCTGAGGACTATGGTTACCTGGTCCTCAGATCTCTGCAGGGTAAATCCAGACAGCTAGCTAGACTATCTGTCCAATCTGAGGACTATGGTTACCTGGTCCTCAGATCTCTGCAGGGTAAATCCAGACTGCTAGATAGACCAATCTCAGTTTTTTGTTGCATGACGAAAACCACCTACACATGTTCCACCAAAACAGGCTGAGGCTGAGGAGCTTAGCCCCGCCCAAGACAATTGTGATTGGTTTAAAGAAATACCAATAAACCAGAGCAGGTTTTTATCCCATCCAGGAAGGCTCTGTGGGTTGTCAAGACCCCCCCCCCTCCGCTCGACAGTGTGTGGATGGTGTGGGAAAGCGTGACTAGGTTGTGGTTAGAGGCCTTTCTTGCATCTTCCTCTCTCTCTCTCTCCATTTCCTGTCTGTATCTCTTCTGTAACCTGTCTGATGAAGGCAGAAACATTCTGGAAATGAGCCACACGTAACCCTAACCCCCAACCCCTAACCCCTAGCCCTAACCCCTAACCCTAACCCTCTAACCCTAACCCCTAGGTTAGGTTAGGGTTAGTTGGGGTGGGGTTAGGGTTCAGTGGGTTTGGGTAGGGTTGTGGGTGGTTAGGGTTAGGGTCGGTCGGGTTTGGGGTTAGGAGGTTTAGGTTGGTTAAGGGTGTTTAGGGGTAGCGGTATCGTCTTGGTTTAGGGTTATAGGGTTAGGGGTTATAGCGGTTTCGGTTTAGGTTGGTGTTTTAGGGTTTCTAGCGGTTAGGGGTTAGGTTTAGGTGTTTAGGGGTAGGGTTAGGGTTTTAGGGTTGTAGGGGTTTTAGGTGGGTTTAGGTTAGAGTGTTTAGGGACGTTGTTATAGGGTTCGGGTAGGGGTTTAGGGTTAGGGGTTAGGGGTTGTAAGGGTTAGGGTTCGGGTTGTAGGGTTAGGGTTTGGGTTAGGTTTAGTGGTAGGGGTTAAGCGGTTAGGGTTAGGTTACGGGTTTTAGGGTTATGGGTTAGGGTTAGGAGGGTAGGGGTTTAGGGCTATGGCTTAGGGTGGGGGGTAGGGTTACGGGTCGTGGCTCATTTCCAGAATGTTTCTGCTTCATCGACGGTTAAAAGAAGAGATACAGAAAGGAAATGGAGAGGAGAGAGAGGAAGATGCAAACGAAAAGCCTGCAAACACCCTATCACGCTTTCCCACACCACCACACACTGTCGACGCGCGAGGGGGGGGGGTCTTGACAACCCCACAGAGCCTTCCTGGATGGGATAAAAACCTGCTTCTGGTTTATTGGTTATATCTTTAAAACATCACAATTTCTTGGCGGGGGCTAAGCTCCTCAGCCTCAGCCTGTTTTGGGGAACATGTGTAGGTGGGTTTTCGTCATCAAACCAAAAACTGAAGATTGGTCCATCTAGCAGTCTGATTTCCCTGCAGAGATTTGAGACCAGGTAAATAGTCCTCAGATTGGACAGATAGTCTAGCATCTGTCTGGATTTACCCTGCAAGATCTGAACCAGGTAAACCTAGTCCTCAGATTGGACAGATAGTCTAGCTAGCTGTCTGGATTCAACCTCAGAGATCTGAGGACCAGTACCATAGTCCCTCAGATTGTGACAGATCAGTCTAGCTAGCTGGCCTGGATTTCACCCCCTGCAGAGACCTGGGACCAAGGTAACATAGTCCTCAGATTGGACAGATTAGTCTAGCTAGCTGTCTGGATTTACCCTGCAGAGATCTGAGGACCAGGTAACCATATGTCCTCAGAGGTTGACAGTAGTCCTAGACTAGCGTACTGGATTTACCTGCAGAGTATCTGAGGGACCAGTATACCATAGTAGTCCAGATGTGGCGATGATAGTCAGCTAGCTGTCTGGATTAACCCTGCAGAGTCTGAGGACAGGTAAACCATATCCTCGTTGGACAGATAGCTAGCTAGCTGTCTGGAGTACCGACTAGAAGATCTGAGACAGTTAACCATAGTCCTCAGAATATCCAACTGGAGTGTAGGAACGCTAGCACCAACAAAGGGGGAATTACTAGAACTGTTGGGGTCCTGTAAATTATAGAGGTGGTCTAGCCTACTCTATCTGGTAAAGTGTCTGAGATACCTAGTTTATGAATTGATACTATGAAGGAAATTGAAACTGAATTGAATCCCGAAACTGATTAAACTGGCTGCTTTAAATGAGAAGACTGTACTAAAAAACAATTGAATCATTTGTAGTCTTACAGGTTGCTTAGCTGTGTCACTATGGAGACGAAATCTACGGCTGGGTGAAGTTGATAAGTGACCTGCCAATACTTTATTGTAAACCTTACAATATGGAAAGAGACAGAACAGAGGCAAGGGGTCATTGCTTAGTCAACTTTAGACAGATTACAAGGTGAATGCACCAGATTTATTCCCAGCTGAGGCAGCAGATCTGGTACTATGCAGTTGGGACGGCAAGAGAGAGGGGGGGGGGGGGGGGGGGGGGGGGGGGAGGAAAAACCAGAGAGACAGGAGGGAGTGTGACGGCGAACATGATCGAGAAAGCTAACAAGAGGTGCACGGTAACTCCTTGCAGCTTTCCTGGCTTATTATACCGCAGAAGGACAAGCACTTGTCCGGATTGCACTCCAGTGCAGGGAAGACCAAGAGAGACAGACATCAGTGTCTCCATTCAATGCATGACGTTAGATCTGTCAGATGACAGAACTGGGAGCTGAAAAATAACCAAAAAGGGAGTGAGACAAGATGGTCTGGACGACAGATGAAAGAATGGGTTATATTTATCTTATCTGCACGGGCGCATAGATCTCTAGTGAGCAATGTGTTAAAAGGGTTTAAAATGTTTCGTGTGCAATCTTCACACACATGTCACACATGGACATCTTTAAATGTCTACCAACGAAATACAGGCTGCCTGAGGTCACATGGGTTGCACGCCCGCCTAAAAAACACACACGTGTCAGCAGCTTATGTTTCCTATCGATGACATATTGATGTCGAACTCTGGTTTCATTGATTCCTACCAGAGCCGAAATGACTTACAATATTGGTAAAACAATCAATCGATAGTATATTACCAATGCGAACGAGACAGTGAATTACATGGACAACATAGTAGCATATACTTAAGTGTCTAAGGATACATTGGAACAAGCAATGTTGCCAAACGTTTTCTCTCACCCCGTACAAGACGTTACTTTAGCTTTCATACCTCTCAAATCTGCGTTAATAAGCGACAAGTCATGGGTATGTGAAGATATTGTACTCCTCTCGTAGATCTAAAAACACATCAAGTTAGTATAATATCCCAATACAACTTGGCCACCATTGCCTGCAATCTGTTTTTTTCTGTCTTGGTTTTGAAAACCAAGAGGATGCATCTCAACTGGGGTTTCAGCCTACTAAATATACAAAAAATTAAGCATTTGAACATACAAAAAAAAGTCTAGATCTCGTATTGAATAAGCAAGAGAGCATTGTTAAGACTCCGGGCACCCTCGAGATTACCCTTAGCATGCAACAGATGCATGTTTCAGATGATGTTTCCCTGTCAGCCTGGTTGATGATGTGTTTTTTGAGAGGGAGTACAATAATAAGCCCAGTATTGCCATGTATTTCAAACAACAATTAGCCTGCAGATTGTCCATGCCAAGCCTCTGATATCACCTCAGAACCTTTATCATGGGGTGTTAATAGAATTCCTAGCAGGGCCTGCCACTTGGTGATAAAAACTGGTGTGCAGGTGTGGTGTTTCATAGTGACTGTAAATGTCGCCCTCCGGCCCTGCAGCAATCAACACAAACTGAATCTATTAACATTTTAGGGTGTGTGGTGTGTGTGTTGTGTGTGTGGACGGCCCAGAGCACGAGAGCAACATCAGTAATCCCATGTGATAATACACGTGCAGTTGCAGTGCAGTGCAGTGCAGGAATGGGACAGAGGAAAACACTAACAACACAGCAGCTCTTTCATAACCAAAACACATTCCACGATGTCAGTGGATAGGTCTTTAGGTTTGAAAGAATGTTATTTGTATGCCAAGTGTGTCTGGATCAGAACATTACCATCACTAGTCTGCATCAACGGAAGTACACTTTCAAGATAAAGCTTAGATGAATAAGCTACACGCCAAAAATGCTAGATCTTAAGATACCGGAACATGCAGAGCAAATTATGATAACCAAGTATCAGCGTAAGGTTAAATACAGCTTGTGTATTTGTCAAAAAGGATTGAGGGTTTGAAAGTTACCTATGTATTCTACCAAGACAAGTTCCTTTTCCAAGACCATTTTGCCCGGCGACCCCCGTCATTTGCGGTCGCCCAAAACCTTTGTGATTGGTTTAGTTTTTTCTTCATCCTATCCACAGCTCTGTGCCAATGCCCCACGCTGGTTCGCTCCGATTGATGATGTCCCAAATACGCTTTTCTAATATCGGATTGTTTGGGAACGGGGGCTGGAGGGGGGGGGTGGTTGCTGGCTCAATTCCAGTCGGACCAAGTCCATGTCAATGCCACTACCTCTGGCACTACCAGTGTGCATCGTGGCAAGTCCCCCCCCCCACCCCAACTGTTTCAGGGCACTGGTCCACACTGGCCACCACCTCACTCTCCATTTTGAGCATAATGAATGGGGTTCTGAGGGCGTGTTGTTTGTGTGGTTTGTGTGTGTGTGTATTTAGCCAGTGTTTGGATTTATTTTACTCAATAAGTGTAAATTGAATTCCCCCTTGGAGACCATAAAACAGGCTGATATTTTCCTCATTTCACATCCACCATAGCCAACATGGGTGTATCAAGCTGACACTCTGTTACAATGTGGTCAAAAATTCAGAAAGGCTACTTCGTTTTTTTTTAATGAACTAATACAGAATCCACACAGAGATGCACATCTCACCCGCGGCCATCCTCTTATGTACCCTCAGAGTGTGAGTTAGGCCAGTTTTGGCAATTCGCGGCATACCACAATATCAGGCAGAATAAAATAATCCATCAAGAGTAACAAACACATGCACAATTTCGTATTTATGTGGGAGCCTATAGAACCTAGCATGATTATAGTACACTTTTTACAACCATCCTGGCGAGGGTAAGTTTGCTATTTGATTACGCTTGGAAGTCCGTGCATTAATTTTAGAAACCTGACGAGTTTCTGACGCATATATTTGTTTGCAGTTCTACACGAATGCACCGGGAGGCACTCGAACGAAAGCTAGCCAGTGCTACTATTGAGGTCAAACAACTCCTTCTTTGCGTTGAGTATTTCTTCTTCGATGCTGCACATATAATTATAATCATATGGAATGCACAATGACTTGTCTGCATAATCACTGTCTGAAATTCAACCGGTTGGCCCACACTCAATACGTGCCGCAAGTTCTAATGCCCCGACAGATTCCTATGCCATTCTTCCATTTCACTACATACTACGGGTAGTTAGCATGCAGTCGATCCCAGTCTAAAACCTCCTAATGACTCAGTTTTGTTCATGTATACGATGAATCCTATGGCAACGCCAACAGTAGTCATGGGTACCCACAGAGGATCGTGTCGGTCCAATCATGATTCACTTTATATAGGGTCCTCTTTTGTGATAGAAAATGACAGGGATGGCTATTATTCTCAAAAATAACATTCAGCAATCGTTACATAACTTTCCCTTCAGGCAGTGCGATGAAAAATGCCTTGTGTATCCGGGTGTCATGTGACTATGCGGCCAAAAGTATATTCAAAGCATGATGCTGATCTCGGACTCTTTATCCTGATTGACTGGGATTGGATGATGACGGTCAGGGGGTGTTAATTTTATATGTATGCGTGTATGACTAGATTTTTTCAACCGCATTTGTGAGACTAACGGTTTTACACGTTTATTTATGTTGCTCTTGCGTTATGCAATAATAGAATGGATCACTGTGTATATACAAAGATTCTGTCGTGATTCGGAGCGCTCCTACAGTTGTACCTGCACCAAAATCGTTGCAATCACTGCCGAAAAATGGGTGGTGTGTAGGAGTAAAAACACCAATGTGAGTCACCCACCATCTATCAGCACTACATCTTCCCTGCTTAACGCAACCCACAGCAGGAGGGAATGTTGTGTTAATGAGCAAATCGGAAAAAACACACACTCAGCGCAGCCTAGCATGCACCAGATGTACGCTAATGCGGGGGTCGATCTTACATGGGGGGGGGTACACAAGCAGAGGTATTTGGAGGATTCACTATACAGGAGTGCGGTTTGTATGAAGGTGCACCGCCCAGGCGGAGGAAGGGGGAGTTGGAACAGCTGATGGAATTGGATGATGATGACGTGTCCATTTGTATAGCTGGTGACAGGCACGTAATCAATGGAGTAGGGTGTGAACGGAATTGAGGGATATAGAGGAAGATTTTTCAGCCGTTGGTGCGTATGAGTGGCATGAGACAGTGACACTACACAATGCCGTGTTCTGATGGAACCAGCTTACTGAGGATTTGGGAGATTCTTGTGGGGTTTTGGGGGTGACAACAGAATCGATGGCGTGATCTCAGAACACAGTCAACGGTCTTAGAGGCTAAACAAGAAGAGTGTTTCCATGCCGACACCTTACAACTGTTTTGATTTTTTTATGACCCAGCTGTTTTGTATCACAGACTCCATGTGAAGAATCACCTGGTAGGGTAGTTGAATGACCACTGTCAATCACATCAAACACCTAAACCCACCCGGAGTCTGAGCTTGCATGGAGCTCCTCATCGGAACACCCATGGTTTCGGTTCATCTGCTGTTTCAAAACCCAAATGACATAACTTGGAGCCGACTAGATTTTTTGTTTGATTTTTGATATCCTGCAAATTCCGCGTGATCTCAATATCGCAATACTCAGCCTGCCTTGCATGGTAATACTGAGTGAAGAAAGTAGCATAGTAATTAGGACACAGCTATAGTTATCGTGATTTCGTGAACTCGTCCGCCATCCTTGTAATGGACTCGGATGGAGTTGCTTCTCGTTTGGCCAAAGGGGGAAGTGACACTTTGGTGATGACAAGGTGAAGGGAGATGACTGGAAGGTGGATGAAGTAATTCCAGTAAAACATGATTGGTCACCATAGAGTGGGGGATAGGATGAATAGGGTGGGTGCGGATTCCATGAGTGATCCCCGCCCGGTACTGCGCTTGCGTTAGCCCGTTCTTCCCGGGAACGCTCTTCTCTTTCTTTAGCTTGTCCCAGAACCTTCAGGTCCGGAGGTGGATTCCATCTCCCGCATCCGGCCTCTTAAGGTGAGCCGCGGCGTGAGGTGGCCATGGCGGCCCTCGGTGCTGCTCTCCCAGCGAAAAAACTAGCTTTAATAAACCCCTCACTTTCGCAGAAATCCTCACGAGTGTCTGTCTCGCTGGCAAATGCCAGTCCTCCGAGGGGAAAAAGCCCCCCCCCCACCTTGCAATGCGTTGGATTTCTTTTAGCACACAATCCCACAGAAGATGGACCAGTGGGTGAAAAAGGATGGAGGTCGAGCAGATATCCTGGTCCTCTAAGCACAGCTCTCTCCCCATGGCAGAGGTGTGAGTGCTCTTGTAAAACCCTCCTACCGCGCCAGGGTACTGCATCTGTGAGACAGGAATAGAAGAGAGAGAGAGAGGAGAGAGGAGAGGGAGGGAAGGAGGAGGCACCGTACACAACACCAAGAGGTCGATAGGCGACCAATGGAAAAGGCAGAGAGGCAAGGAGAGAGCTCCTCCCCTCCCTTATTGCTGGGCCTGTAGAGGTAGGTAGCGGGGTGTGCATCGGGGAAAACCTGGGAAGTCTCCGATGTAGACTCGCAAATACATGACTTTCCCACTCATCCTGTGGGGAGGGCGGGAGTTGGGTAGTGGGTGTAGGTGTGTGGGATTATCGAAA
>NW_022605603.1:392761-409518 GCF_008692095.1 Etheostoma spectabile | reverse complement strand
AGAATTGAATCAATTGTTGAATTTCCACCACGAGTAGGAAAGATAACAGAGCTGGTAAAAGCATTCAGAAATCATTTACCCGGTATTAAAAGGCATCCGGATACGTTATGTAGATGATAGTCAATGTAGGTCAACAAAGCAACCATGTAAATGGATTAAAATCGTTGACACAGGACAGGATGTCAGCTATTACACACGGTTACACCTAGTTATCTCCAAATTCCCCAAAAAAACACGAGTGGCCCTTAAGACGAAAAGTAGATGAATCCGAATGTTCCGCGAAGAAGAAGTGGAGGCGATGAGCTCAAGATTAAGTTCCTTTGGGGTGATCGTTCCCCTTGCCATAACTAAGCCACCACAATAGCTGGTATAAAAGCACGTTCCACTACCGAATTTTTGGGAACAAATCCCCGTTAGCGTAGCGGTGATGTGTCTGTCCTGTAGTGCCATAGGCCTAGCAAACCGGATTATGGAAGCTCTAATCGGGGATTTCGGACGACACGCGTTCAGATCGACAGTGGTACATGGTCGGCATTCCAGTACCGTCAGCGGGTGGTGTGTGTGTCGGGGGGGGGGGTGAAAAATCCCACCAAAAGAAACACCAAATCCACAAACACTGAGTTGTTGTGAGGTTCTTCTGAGGTTCTAACCCAGTAATACTTGGTTCAGTCTAGGAAAAAAAGCTGCAAAATGGAATCGGACTCCTACCAAGTTACAGAAAAGTGGACTTCTGTAGTGAACGACTTGAGAACAGTTAACACAGGACATAGTGCCGTAGACCCAGGAGGCAGTGCATAAAATCTCCACCCCCCAACACCAGTTGTTTGATCAGCTGAGCACCCAGCTGTGGCCGAAGATTAGGAGTAAAAACAGACAGGCGAGTGGTTTTTCGCAGCAGCTAAATAATGTATGATACGAAGGGGGGAGGGAGGAGGCTCCAGCAGCAGCATCCAAACCAACCAGATGGATGGCCTAGATGAAAAAAAGACACACTTGAAATAGTAAACTGGGTCCTTACCTGAGGGAGCCAGAGAGGGCCGTCGCACCGGATGTGTTTTTGGACGCCGAGCCAAAGTTCCAACTATTTGAGTTGTGTCATTCCAGATATGTATATGTAAGTATATTTTGTATTTAGCAGAGGTGGAGCTACGCCTGTGCCAACAAAGGAAGAAAAGTCAATTCATGTGTCTCTCAGAGTTGTGCCGTTATGCTGGTCGGTATTGTGTGGCATGGTCAGCGCGGCGTAGAGACGTTGCATGCCAATCGGAAGTTGGCGTGTTTCGATACCTGGGCCGGCCTGTCCCATGTCGAAGTGTCCAGCGGGACAAGAACCCGAGTTGCCCCCCCACCCATGCCTGTGCATCGGAGTGTAAATTTGTTGGTGTCTGATGTGTGACCTATGTAAATGTCTGAGTAGTTGTTTTAAGACTAGAAAAACGCTTCTAATTAATTGCTGTAAATCGAGTACTTTCACTTGGTTTTTTTTTTTACTTTTAATACGTATGTTTTTTTGAAGTTATTGTTTAAAGTATGGAGACCTTGCTACATTACGACAGAGAAAAATCAACTACAGTATCCGCGTCAAACACACGGGCCACCGCCAGGACCCCCGAGACGTGGCGCAAAACGGTCGCGCACCAGTGTTAGCATCTGGAAATGGAATGTGTCAGATCGAGTTTTCGAGTCTTAATTGTAACGACTACTCAAAGCGCTTTTACCATCGTAAGGAACCCAGTCACCACTCCACACATTCACACACTGTGGCCTGAGGTGCCGTACAGGGTGCACATGATCGTCAGATACCCCACTCACACACATGCACACTACGCTGGGTTGCAGATACCGCTTTCCCCCTGTGGGGACTACGGAGCAACGAGGTAGGTCCGGGGGCGCGACAGTGTCTTGCCCCAACGACCAGGGCTGTAGTCTGCAAGTCCGTAAGGTTTGAGTCAGGACCTCGGTCCTAAACTCAGAACACTATGGTTCTTCCTGTGGTATTGGTGGCTATGAGGTCTCTAAGGATGTAATTGGTCCTTCATGGTTTGCAAAAAATTTTTTGTTCCCGACCCGAGTCAGAGGTGTTTATCATGTCCTTAGTTACATTAAGGAATGTTATGTGCTTTTTCTAACTACAACTGGACGAAAGCATTATTGTCATTTAGTTGGCACTACTGTAGCAGCCTTTATTCTAATGCTTGCTATTATGAGGGTTCATCATAATGTCATATGTTTTCTTTAGATTGAGATGAATATAACAATAAAATTAGATCTATACCATCCGGATAAGGCTATACTTAGACAAATCCTGGGTGTAGTGACACTGTTTTTGCTGCTCATGACACAAATAACGCCACAAATGATTGTCTTGAAAAGTTAGCATGAGAAGCTTGTTTGATGTCCTGGACTCGGATCTTGACTTGGAATAAACTACTCTTGGACTAAGTCTGTCTTGGATTGAACCGTCGGGACTAAATAACACGTGGACTCGGCTGTCCGGAACGGGGTCGTTGGTCTCTAAATAGAGGCCCTGGTCTGTGACTGTGTCTTGAACGTGGACACCCTGCCATAGCACTGGACAGGTGGGACTGCAGGCCTTTTCAAGGACTGCTGACCATGCAGCCAGCCTCGTGTCAAAAACTAAAACTGCAAAAGCCATAAATAAGTACGAATCAAAATGAAGTTTATGAACGTAATAGTTGCTTACTTGCATACTGAGAATATATGTGATTGTAAAAATGGTTGTTGGCCACATCGTGGAAGTCATAAGTGATCCAAAAAAATATTGTTTTTTACACCTCCCACTCAACATCTGGCCAATCCACTGCGGAAGTGGGGGCTTAGATTGTCTACTAACTGTAAATCCAGGACAAACTGTGTGTGTGTGTGGTGTGTGTGTGTGTGTGTGTGTGTGTGGTGTGTGGGGGGGGGGGGGGTTGTCTGTCAATACCCTGACCAACTAGGAACGTATGCTAATTACATAAATACACCCACCAGGGTGTCGCCGCGTTTTTTTTTGCCGCCACCACTTTTTCCCCCTATCCTCCTCACGCAACTGCTTCGAAGTTTCGGCAGTCAATTGTTTTCAGTCATGTTGTTACCCACCATCGTTCCGCCTTCCATCGCTCGTTCCCCCCCGCGCGGGATCCTAGGCACGCGTGTAGCCCGGCCCTGCCCACCCAGCCTGTGCTGGGGGCGGGGTCCCTATTTTTTTATCCACACGACACTGTGCCCGGACCCGAGCACCTCCCACGCGTCCTTGGTCCGGGTGTTCCTTTCTCCCTCTCCCCTCATTCGTGTGTGGTGTGTGTGTGTGTGTGATTGTGTGTGTTGTGTGTTTGGGTGTGTGTGTGTGTGGATTGTGGTTGTGTGATGTTGTGTTTTTTGTTGGGCTGCCTGCTCCTTCGGGCGATGCTAAGCCGGTCCACAAGGATTCATGTGCGTGTCCCCTCTTTCTTTTCTGTGTTAGTACGACCCCACGAAAGCCGGGCACAGTCTCCTCACGCGGCGTACCGGTAGACGAGCGCCAGACAGCTGGCAGGACAGCAATATGTTCGCATGGCAAAGCATGGCTTGCTCCATCACCACCTCACCTGACACTGTGGAGCACGACGACTTGAGCACTTGTCAGGCGTCGCACTTATACCCACGCACCGTGACTGTCTCGGAGAGTGTACACTGAGCGAGTATCCTCAGCCTTAAGAGCACACTTTATATTGCACTTCTACTGGCATCTGAGTGACAGATGCATATTCATGCGGCCAGGCCAGCAGCGGGTAAAAGCTCTTGAAAATGTGTCCAGCTTCCAGAGTTCGATTTACTCCAGAACTTTTGTGGACGAGGATTAAATACTGAACCAATGCACCACTGTGGCAGACACACAAAAATTGGCAAGTGATTAAAATAAAAAACAATCACTACCAAAAAAACAACCATGGTTAAAAATGGCAGAATGGATTTTCAGGTCGAGGGGCCCGCAGCAGACACACCTCAGATTGAAGTTGAACTACCACCGCTCACCTCTCGCGGATTAACTAAGTATAGAGTGAGAGACACCGACAGGGGCGAATGAAAGCGCCAGCGAAACAAACGAAGAGACACAAGGTGAGGGGGCCACACCATTCTGAAAAGGTGGGGGAGGGGACGAGAGGCGGGGTGAGGGGGATTGTAGTATGTTATATCATTTTCATTAGAGAGATGAAAAGGATATATTAGGGTGGAGTTCGGGACATGCTAATAACGTATAACATTTGAGAGAGCGTAGCACTAAACACGTTTTTGTTGAAGATTTTAAGTTTACAGTTGAAAAGCATAGTCGGTCTGGAGTCAAAGGCAACTGCCAGGAGCGTATGATGTGCAGTCAACATGTGATGTCTCGACACGACATTCACTTTCTCTTCAAAAACCAACAAGAATTTCATGCATGAAAAATGCGAAAATTATTTGATGGTTAGGGTACAGGGTTTAGGGTTAGGGATGTAGGGTTGCAGGGTTGTGTTCATACGGGGTTTAGGGGTTAGGGTTTATAGGGAATGGGTTTAGGGGTTAGGGTTTGGGTTGGGGTATAGGTTAGAGGTTATAGCGGTTCGACTAGGGTTAGGGGTTAGGGTTAGCGGTATAGGGTTTATGGGGGTTAGGGTTTGGAGTTAAGGTTAGGGTTAGGGTTAGCGAGTTAGGTTTGGGTAGGGGGGGAGCGTTAGGGAGATAGAGAGTTAGCGGTTCGAGGTAGGGTTTAAGGGTTAGGGGTTAGGTTTTAGGTTTAGGGGCTTAGGGCGATTGGCGTCGGTTTGGACGTTAAGGTCTACGAGGGTAGTAGGTTAGCGGTAAGGGTTGTAGGTTGAGGGGGTTAGGGAGTTGAAGGGTATAGCGCGTTCGGTGTTAGGGGTTAGGGTTTGGTGTTAGGGTTATGGGTTAGGGGTTAGAGGTTAGGGTTAGGGTTAGGGTTACCTAACCCCTAACCCTAAACCCTAACCCTAACCCTGACCCTAACACATCAAATAATGTTCCATTTCATCTGCAGTGGAACATTCTGTTGTGTTTGAAGAGAAAGAATCTCGACATCAGTTTGACTGCAGGACCGCAGTTGCCTTGACTACAGACCCAGCTTTTCAACTGGAAACTTAAAATCTTCAAAAAACGTGTTTGGCTCTCACATTTTATACTTAATTACATGTCCGACTCACCCAGAAGAATCCTTTCAGAGCCTAATTGAAATGAATAGAACAATAACACAATCCCCCAACCACCCCCCCACCCCCCCACCCCCCCTCACCTAGTGTCTCTGTGCTCGGAAGCCCCTTCTTTCATTCCCTTTTCCATCTAAAGTAAACAGAGAGTGACGGTGATAGATTTACTAAATCCGCTGCCAGGGCCCCCAGAGCCTTATTAATCACGACATTTAGAACATTTTTTTAACACATGAGACTGTAATTTTTAGGTTGGTTTTTTTCATGGCGAAGGTTTTGTGAGTTGTGACGTGAATGAACCATTATACAGTAATTAACCTCATTACAAAAGTTCTGCGAGTAAAATACAGAACCTGACGCTGGAACAGCTTTTCAGAGATTTTGTAGCGCTCGGGAAATATGCAGATGTCGCAGAATGCAAGGAATCATAATGCGAAAAGTGTTATTCTAAATGGGTATTAGGTGCTACACGCTATTTACTATAGGCTTAATGTAAAAGCTGCCAAGAAAAGACCCCCAAACGAGACTAGAGACACAGAATGGACAAATAAATCCTGTGGAAGGGCTTTGCCAGGAACACCACACACACACCAACACAGCTCCACACACACACCCACACAGCACACCACAACCACACACTACACACACACCAACACACCACACACTACACACGACACTTTTGTAAGAATGTGTGATTCTAAAGTAGTGCTAGCCGTACTTCTAACACATCTCACACACTTTCCAGCTCTTTTTAGTATGTGTGCGGCCACAAAAACGTGACTTTGTAGTGTGTGTGTTGTGTGTGTGTTTGCGGACATGGGTATGTTATTTTGATATTAATGTAATTAGCATACAGTTCCTATTTGGTCAGTGGTATTTAACAGACACCCCCCCCCCCCCACACACACACACACACACACACACACACACACACACACAGTTTGTCCTGGATTTACAGTTAGATAGACAATCATGCCCACTTCCTGCAGTGATTGGCCAGATGTTTGGGGGGTGTAAACTATTTGGATCACTTTTGACTTCACATGTGGCCAACACCATTTTTACAATAACATATATTCTACGTACTGCAAGTAAAAGCACTATTACGTTCATAAACTTTCATTTTTATACTTATTATTGCTTTTGATTTTAGTTTGTTGACACAGAGGCGGCTGTGGCTCAGCAGTCCTGAAAAGGTCCCTGCAGTCCCATGTCCAAGTGTCCTTGGCAGGGCTGTCCAGTTCAAGACAAGTCCAAGACCAGGGCTATTTGAGACCAAGTCAAGACCGAGTCCAAAGAGGTTCAAATCCAAGACAAGACTTAGTCCAAAGAGGTTTGAGTCCAAGTCAAGATCGAGTCCAGGACATAAAAAAGGTCTCATGCATAACATTTTCAAGACAATCATTGTGGGTTATTTGTTGATATGACAGCAAAAACAGTGTCACTACACCCAGGATTTGTAAGTATAGCCATTATCCGTGTATAGAATCTAATTATTATATGTTATATATAATCTAATCTAAAGAAAACATAATGACATATGATGATACCTCATAATAGCAGCATTAGAAATCATGCTGCTACAGTAGGCAACTAAATGACAATAATGCTTTACTCCAGTTGTAGTTTAGAAAAGACATAACATACTTATGTAAATAGACATGATAAAGACACCTGGACTCGGTCGGGACCAAAAGACATTTTTTGGCAAGACCAGTGGCCGAGACCGAGACAAGTCCAAGACCACAGGAAAACGGTCTTGAGTCCGGACTCGAGTCCAAGACCGGACTTGAGTACTACAGCCCTGGTCGTTGGGCAAGACACTGAACCCCGACTAGCCCTCGTTGCTGCCCCATCGGAGTGTGAATGTGTGTGAGTGTGTATCTGACGAGCAGGTGGCACCATGTACGGCAGCCTCGGCCACAGTGTGTGAATGTGTGTGAGTGGTGACTGGTTCCTGTACGATGTAAAAGCGCTTTGAGTAGTCGTTACAATAAGACTCGAAAAACTCGATATGAACACATTCCATTTACAGATGCTAACAATGTCACCTTTTTTCAATGAGATCTTTTTTTGCTAGTAACAGATGTGATTTCAAATGTAGCAAAGGTCTACAATACTTTAAACAATACTTCAAAGAAAACATACGTATGTAAAAGTAAAAAAAAAAAACCAAGTGAAAGTACTCGATTACAGCAAATGTAATTATATAGCGTTTTTCTAGTCTTAACAACTACTCAGAGCAATTTTACATAGGTCACACATCAGACACACAAATTTACACTCCGATGGCACAGCATGGGGGGGGGGCAACTCGGGGTTCTTGCCCGAGGACACTTCGACATGGGACCGCAGGGCCAAGGGATCGAACCGCCAACCTTCCGATTGGCAGGCAACCGCGCTACCGCCGAGCTGACCATGTCCACACAATACCGATCACAGCATACGGCACAACTCTGAGAGACACATAGAATGGACTTTTCTTCCTTTGGCACAGGCGTAGCCTCCACCTCTGCTAAATATCAAAATATACATACATATACATATCTGGATATTGACAGCAAAGCTCAAATTAGTTGAACTTTGGCCTCGGCGTCCAAAAACAAATCCGGGTGCGACGGCCTGCTCTGGCTCCCTCAGTAGGACAGTTTACTATATTAAAGTGTTGTCTTTTTTTTTCATCTAGGCCATTCCATCTGGGTTGGTTTGGATGCTGCTCTGAGCCTCCCGCCCCCCTTCGGAGCATTACATTATTTAGCTGCTGGCGAAAACCACTCGCCTGTCTGTTTTTACATCTAATCTCGGGCCACAGCTGGGTGCTCAGCTGATGCAACACGGGGGTGGGGGGGGGAGATGTTAATCACTGCCTCCATGTGTCTACGCACTATGTCTGTGTTAACTGTGTCTCAATCGTTCAGCTACAGTCATCTTTTCTGGTAACTTGGTAATGATTCGATTCCATTTTGCAGCTTTTTCCTAGACTGACCAATAAATTACTGGGTTAAACCTCAGAAGAACATCAACAGACAACTCAGTGTTGTGGATTTGGATGTTTCTTTTGGTGGGATTTTCACACCCCCCCCCCGACACACACACACACACCGCTGACGGTACGTGGATGCCGACCATGTACCACTGTCGATGCTGAACCGGGATCGGCGAAATCCCAGATTAGAGCGTCCATAATCCGGTTGCTATGGCCTATGGCACTACAGGACTCAGAACACATCAGACCGCTACGCTACGGGGATGTGGTCCCAAGTCGGGAGTGGAAGTGCTGTGTATACCAGATGATGGTGTGGCTTAGTTATGCAAGGGGAACGATCACCCCAAAGGAGCTTAGCTTGAGATCTATCGGCCTCCACTTCTTTTCGCGGAAATCGAGATTCAGCTACTTTTCGTCTTAATGGACACTCGTGTTTTTTGGGGAATTTGGAGATAACGAGGTGTAACCGTGTGTAATAGCTGACGATACTGTCCTGTGTCAACAGTTAACTCCATTTACATGGTTGCGGTGTTGACATACATTGACTATCATCTACATAACGTATCCGGGATGCATTTTAATACCGGGTGTAAATGAGTTCTTGAGATGCATTTTACCAGCTCTGTTATCTTTCCTATTCGTGGTGGAAATTCAAAATTGTTCAATTCAATTTTCCCATGCATGAATCTCTTCCAAATCTGTGTTTCCATAGCAACTTGGCCTCAAACTTCTATAACTCATGTTGTCTTTTGCTCATCGTATGGCATATTATACTGGAGCCTGCTCCTTATGGCTTGACCCTACTTAATACTGATTAATACTGATTAATACATGTATTTACATGTGGCAGCGATGTGCTTGATACATGTTTTAAATAATAAATCCCAGATTTGTGTTTGACCGCACCCCCCGCAGCATTACAAGTCCCTGATACTGAACTCGTGCACCGGTCCAGCTTCAAACTAGCGTTAGCTTTGGCTACGTTAGCATTGTGCCTAGTTGAACTCTTGTGCATTCACAGTAGGAAACTTTGGAAATGAAAGTGTCTAGTTTTTTTTTTTCTTAACTAAAATGAAGAGATAAATCCAAACCGGATGTGTTGCACTCTTTGTTTTTGCTCCCCCGACCCCAACCATGGCATTTCTCCTCCTTTTCCCCCTGTCATTAAATCCTTTCATACAACTACTGTACACACACACACACACACACACACACACACATAAATCCTTTCATACAACTATTGCACACACACACACACCACACACATAATCCTTTCATACAACTATTGCACACACACACACACGCATCCCATCTCCCCCCACAGCGGGAACATAAGCACTAAAAACCCCCCCCCCCACACACACACACACACACACACACACCACCTCATCCACTCCTGCAACCAGTGAGCCATATGGTCGATCACAGATTAAAAGGGTTTGTTGTCTATGGCTGCCCCGCCCAGTGGATTACCCACCCCGAGAGGGGGGGGGGTGGACAGGGGGTAGGAGGGGAGGGGAGAGGAGAGGGGGGGGTTTCTCCAGGCCTTGTGGAGCCATTGTTTGAACTGGCGATGGGTTGAAGAAATTGTATTACCTACTGGTACAAAGCCAAGTTTGACCTTTGTCTCTTTGAACCACGCACACACACACACACACACACACACACACACACACACACACACACACACACACACACACACCCATGGCCTCATTAGTTCGGGACACTAATTGAATGAGTGTTTCGGCCGATGATGGCTGTTTAGAGAGAAGGAGATTACACCCAGGAAAAGGTTAATGAAACTAAAACCGTTCAGTGGAATGTCAAGCCTAGTTGTGTGCAATACACAGTATGGAGCTAACGTACAGTGGGGTGTGTGTGTGTGTGTGTGTGTGTGTGTGTGTGTGTACCAAAGTATTTGTAGATTGTGACTGCTAGTATTTGGCATGAATGTGTGTGCACTCACTGCAGAATTATACACATTTTTAAGTTAGGAAGTGTTATCATGATTTGAAAATAACATTAAATTAACAAATTTAGCCCACCAGCCACTGTGGCTCGTGGTTTTCCAAGACTACTAGCCATTCGGCATTTCCCCCAGCCGCTATGTTGTGGGAAATTACGTTTCATTTGAACCAAGTTGACTATGGTGTGCTACGGTCCACTTAACCCTCCTGATGTCCTCGGGTCAAATTTGACCCCTTTAAAAAAATGTCTATATCTGAAATATGGGTTTCTTTTTAACCAAATTACCACAACAAATGGATTGGATTCCATTCAATCACTTGATCACTTTAATTTCTGACGAAACTCATCTGTTCATTCCTACAAGTCAACATAATTCCTAATATCTGCTTTTTTAACTCCAATATTAGGCAGTATTCTATATAAATGAGTGTTATTGACCATGGATTCCAAAAAGTAGTGTAAAACTAGTAAGGTGGTGTTATAGGGAAAACTCAAAAGTCAGAAAAATGGAAGAAAATGTCAAATGTTTGTCAGTTTTTGTCTCTGGAGGACACCACAAGGGTCAAAGAACCAGATTTACAACCCTTTCAAATGCAAATTAACCCTATAAACACCCAATTCAAGACTACTTAAAACACTACAGTCATCAAATATTCAGCTTTGATAATGTGTGTAAAGTTCCTTTTTGTATGCATCCTAATAAGACACAGAGACTGGATGAATAGCTTCTTATTGCATAAGCCAAGTGGTGCAGGGGTGTAGGAGATTAGTTGAAAGTGGTTTGGAGGGCAATTGTCCAGCTTGTATTAACCTTGATTAAAGTGCTTGTTTGATGCTGACCGGCTCAGATTAATATTCTAAGTGTCCGACAACATTATGGAAAGGATTTCTAAGCAGTTCGACCTTTCCGTTAAAGAGTAAGATCCTTTTACATCCTATAAAAAATTGCATTTGCCCAGCCCACCAGACTCCATGTAAATAAACAGCAATTTTAGCATCGTAAAATACACTATACAAGTCGACTATGAAAAGCCGTTTTGGGTCATCTTTCCACTTTTACAGCCATTACAACTTTATTTTTGGTTGAAACAACACATTATTTATTGATTTACATGTGAAAATATGCTCTATTCCCACTAAAAGTGTGTTTTTTAGAGTGACATAACACTCTGGAAAATAGGCCCAGTCTGAGAGAAGAGGTTTGGTTGCCATTATACCCAATGCTGGGACATATCTTTCTCTTTATGATGATTTCTCTTTATGATGCAAAGCAATTGATGGCTCTTGCTTTTAGGTTCCTCCCCTTTTGACTATTGCAATGTTTTTTTTTTTAATTGGATAGATGGTTTTTAGTCCTACCCACAACTACAAAGCTTGCGATTTTGTCCCATATGGGAAACGTGATGACTGTGTGCTCGTTGTGTGCAGTTTATATTCATTCATTCATTCATAGAAAACTCCAAAACTGCTTTCCAATGTGGTTTCTGTGACTCAACAATGAGACGTCTTTCCAACGAGGCCAACGTATTCAGTGAATGAGAATTGTTGCGACGCTATTTCACACAGTGAGCGTATTGTGTCATGACCTAGAAGAGTGCAAAGAGAATGGGGACATTTACGTCCCTGATGTTATCGGAGAGACACGTGCATGCATGGAGCGAGTACAACAGCCTCTGACTGAGGACGAGACGTTCACTGACATGAAGGGACGTCTGAAGCTTCTATCACACAGCATACCTTTAATTTCGGAAAACAAATCAATCGCCATGAAAAGGTCCGTGTGACTATAATTTTTATTCAGTCCAGCTGAATCAATACAGCTCTGCTCTGGGGCTACGGTCTGACACAGATCCGCATTAGCTAAACACCCTGCCTGCTTCCATTACACAGTCCACGACATGGGGTAAATAGAGTAAAAAAAAACTTGAAAAGTCCCAAAAAACAGTAGGGGTCAACTCTTACAACGACCACCAGTACTCATATTTATATTTGTACATTGAATCAGTTCATAGCCCATCAGACTTGTCATAACAATCCAAGACTTATCCCAGATTGGAAAAGAATATTCAGTGTTGCCTTCTGTAATGTTCTTGCTGAAGGACAAAATAGGGCTGGGCGATGTTGAGAAAATCAAATATCACGATATTCTCGACCAAATACCTCGATGTCGATCTTGCGACGATATTGCACGGTTGACTAATAGTGGGTAAAAGGTAGATCATAGAGGAGCTAGAACAGTCTGGTAAGCTCAGAAAATGGCATCACTTTACTGTAACGCAGCCTGTAAAACCAGGAAAAGACACCACTTACCATATCTCGTCTCATATCGCGATATCGATACATCCATACGTTGCCCAGCCCTTGGACAAAGCCCCTCTTATTTATCCAAACAGTACACTTTTGGAAATCAGGGGAGCAGGTGTGAGCAGTTAAAAGGATGGCTTGGTTTACAGTCAGTGTAAAGGTCGCATGGAGGCAGGTTACACTGACCCCTGTTCGGTAGTATTTCGCGTACAGCCCCTTTAAATCAGTAGTATCTGTCCAGATCTATCCAGATGCCATTTAATACACCTGTATTTGCCCCTGTTTTCCAGACAATGTCACGTTTTATTTTAAAGTGCTTGATTTGACTTATCAGTCCTTGCTTAGTGTCCGTGATGCCCCCCCCACCCCCTCCCAGCCCCTCCTGTTTTGGCATGCCGCCCCATGCCGACCACCCCTCTCTCTGCTTTCACTCCGCAGGCATAGCTTGGCTGGTGGGTGTAAAAATAGCCGGGTTAGGGGGGGTGTTGGTCAATGGTCAGAGAGTTGAAATTAACATTGAGTAAGAGCAGACTGTGCTGGCAGGACTAAGGGGACAGGAGCGCTGCTGAGGCCTGGGACTGATGGGGTTGCCCCCCCCCCCACGGATGGTAAAGGTTTTTAGGGGGAGGGGAGCCGGGAGTAGATTATCGGACTGATTAGATTAGACACTTAGATTCCTTTGCGTTCCGATGGGATAGACGTGGGCAGCATGGGCAACGCGGCCATGTGCAAGGTGTGCGGCTCGGACAAGGCCCTGAGGACTGCCGGGAGCCGGTCTAACCTGGACCAGAACGCTTTGCCAGACTTCTACTGTGTGGAGCATTTTCCTGTGCAGCCTCCAATGATGCTGGTAAGGGGCAGTAGGACTGAGAGAGAGAACTAGGACCCCTGAAGTGTTCTTTTTTTGTACAGATAAAAAAAGGGTTGTGAGTGACTTTGTTATTTAAAGCAGAAACTTTAAGGCAGTGTCAGCTCTCTCTTTTAAATCCGCGGTGATTTTCATTTTAGTCACAATCTTGATGACAGGACTGTTTTTACTCCGTCTGTCACTGACAAGCTGCTTAACTTGCATGTAGCTGATACATTTTTCACTGAAAGCGTGGGTTCACTGCTTCTGGACTTATTATTCTGACTTCAGAATCAATACTGCAATAGGTATTACTGGGTATAATTTGCAATAATAATATTTTATACTGTTTATTGATCCCCAGTGGGGAAATTACAACTTACACTCTGATTTTGTTAGTAATCACTACACACATGCCTGAAAACACACACACATGCCCAGGACCCATCCATGCACAAATGGAGAGATGTCAGAGTGACTGCCAATGCTGGACCAGCCAATAGCGGTTGGGGGGGTTACGGGGCCTTGCTTAAGAGCACCTGGCAGTGCCTAGGAGGTGAACTGGCCTCTCTCCAGCTACCAATCCACACTGCTTTGGTCCATACGGGGACTTGAACCAGTTCCAAACCCAACTCGCTATGTCTATATCTATATATTGTGATTCTGTGTAGATACACAATTCAGGTGTTTATGGTTTGAAGGAGCTTGTGTGTGTGTAAGTGTGTGTGGGTTGGGGCGGGGTGTAGTCACCCCTCCTCACCCTTTAAAGGCCAGTGTGACATTTTTGCTCCCCGCACAGCCGCACGTGGACTCTTGTGGCTAATTTGAAAAGCAATATAGTGACTTTAGCGGCATGCCGCTGCAGGCATTACAAGACTCATTTAGTTTGGTGCTGAGTCTTAATTTATGGCCTTTTCCAGAGTTAAAAAAAAAATGTGTCAGTGGAGCAACAGCATTTGCTTGTGACAGGTTTTGACCTGTCTTAATGCCTCATTTTAAGACATTGGATTTTTTTTTTCAAAGAACTTGCTAAGTGCAATGCTGTATCTGTAAGAGAAGGGTCTCAAACTAGTTGGCAGGAGTCTAATTTATTTCAAATGTTCACATAAACAGGTGCAGTTTTTTCTGCTAACGTATGACGTCGAAGGGCAAGTTTTGAACTACAGTTTGGATTTATTGTATATCAAATGGTACCGAGAAGACCATGGCACACGCGCAGTACATAAATACATGCACACAAGGTCGTCTCAAATAGTTTACCTGGTTTCATAAGCAGTCAAATTTCTGACAGGTGGTCTTAAATGTGCTGTATTTATATAGCGCTTTTCCAGTCTTAACGACTACTCAAAGCGCTTTCACATCATACAGGAAACATTCACCATTCTCACTCATTCACACACTAGGCCGCCGTACAAGGTGCCATGTGCACATCAGATACACACTCACACACACAATCGCACTCCGATGGCGCAGCGTTAATGGCAACTCAGGGCTCAGTGTCTTGTCCAAGGACACTTTGACATGGGGCTGCAGGGCCAGGGATTGAACCCCCAACCTTCCGATTGGCAGGCTGACGCTCTACCGCTGAGCCACAGCCGCCCGCTTGCCCGCCCTTTTCTGTCTAAAACAAATAAACGCTCATTATATTGTTTGACACAACTTGCGGTAACTCAAACATAACCTAGCAATTCAGTTATGAGTAGAGACTGATTTGCATTCAAGTGCTGGGGGACCAAAACTTTCCCTTTCAACGCGCACAACTAATTCTCACGATCCCTTTTGGTGGCTTCTCGGGCGCTTTATTACCCGGTCAACGAGGTCTTGTTTTCAGCTTGGTTTGTCTTTTTTATAGACTACAAGGACGGAGTCTGTGTAGCATGTAAAAAAAACCCTGGCTACCTGATTTGTCACGTCCATGCTCATTTTGAGTGGACAATATATCATTGATGTGCACGACAAAAATTCAAAATCAAATTCCAACTGTGAAGTCGTCATTTAAAGGGGGGGGTCGAGAAGCCGCGAGTGATGTAGGATACCCCCCCCCCCACCAGACACTGGAGGGGAGAATGAATGAGAATGAGAGGTCTTCTGGCTGCAGTAATGCTAAGCTTACTTCCTCATTGGCTATGTTAGCCCTCATACACAACCTGGACAATGGTCGTAAAATCTACATCTTACGATGTTTATATTTTATAGTCACAGTTAATATTTGATCATGATCTACTGCCCGGCACTGGTCCCTTTTTTACTTTTGCACTATCATCATTACACACAGTCTACCAAAGTATCTCACCTCATCATGGTCGTTGCATTTCTGTGAGTGGTTTTAATTTTAATTTTTAAGTTTAATTTTAGGGACTGTGTGATATATGTGTGTATATATGTTTGTTATGGTTGTCTTGCTTCTGGATGCCTAAAATTTCCTTTGGGATGAATAAAGTATCTATCAATCTATCTATCTATCTATATCTATCTATCTATCTATCTATCTATCTATCTATCTATCTATCTATCTAACGGCGTGTCCTGAGTGTATTAGTTATGAGAGAATTCAACATGAACACAGATTGTGACCGATTCTTTCGCCCCATAGTCACCAAAGTAAATATTGGACCCATTTTTCACAAGCTACATATCTCCAGATCTCCAGGTTTTCCTCCTCTTCCCTTTGGAAGGAACAATGGGCACATGATGTAAGACCTACGCTGGAAAAATTCTCCACACTGTGCCCTCATGCGGTCTTGCTGATCCCAATGGAGCAACATCCTTTCTGATAGCATAGACACGGGACAGTGTCAATGTGTCCAGGCATGATCACATGGGCCCACTCAACATAATGCATGGGTTCACACCAGAGTAGTGTGCACAGTATGTGCTGAGTAGGGCTCGCATGCGAATGACACACTGATGTTAGTAGACAATTCCAAAGGAAGCAATGCCCTTCATGTGCTTTACTTTGCTAGCTCTGTTGCCATGGTTACCTCCTGAGACGGCAGTGCTTGTCTCCGTGGCAACTGGGATGGGCTGGGATGCTCCCAGCACTGGGCACTGGTCCTTCGCAGTGTGTGTGTAGGGGTGTGAGGGATTGGTTTGCATTATTGATAAAGCTCGGCGTGCACGGTGACTTTGTAAATGAATGTTTGATGCAGCGTTGCGGACGACGAGCTTCAGGGCCGGGCTTCGTCATGCTCGGCAGCCAGGTGTAATTTAGTCATGAAGTAATGTCTAGACTCAAGAAGAAACACAAGAAGCGACGTGCTGTTTCAGAATCAGAATCAGAATCAGAATCAGCTTTATCGACCAGGTAGGAAGACACATACGAGGAATTCCCCTTATGAGCATCGTTGCTCACAATGCGCTTCCACATTCAAAACAAACAGCCCAACAAACAATATATACACACTAATATAGACACACTAATATATACACACTCTAAACAGAAACAATGTAGAGAGATGAGTGCAATGAA
>NW_022605603.1:382657-392744 GCF_008692095.1 Etheostoma spectabile | reverse complement strand
TTTAAATGTGGAACATAATGCAAAGGGTACTGGGATGAATAGAATTAAGTTAATTATATTACAATATGAACAGTATGAACATTATGAACATTTCTGAAATAGATGATATGAATAATGGATAATAAGTGAGATATGAGAATGAGAATGATGAATAAATACTAAATAAATGGAATAATAGTGGAATAATAGTGGAACCAGTAAGCAGGTGCTGTAGAGACCGTGGTACTGGGTTATTGGCCAGAACTGAACCTGACACTGTGGGTCAGTAGTCAGCTGTTCATCCGAGAGATGGCCTGTGGGTAGAAACTGTTCCTGAGTCTGTTGGTTTTGGCGTACAGGGCTCTGTAGCGCCCCCCCCCCAGAGGGCAGAAGCTGGAACAGATTGTGTCCGGGGTGAGAAGGGTCTGCAGTGATGGTTCCTGCCCGTTTCCTGACTCTGGAGGTGTATAAGTCATGGACGGAGGGCAGGTTGGCACCGATGATCTTTTCACCGGTGAACGGACACATATGAAAGATGCACATGATTTAGTCAGCGATATTGGGGTTATTTTGTTCTATTCTAAAGTGTACCTGCTTAACCATGGTGAAAGAAGAAGCTGATTTATTGACTTTTATGATTTATGTCTGTTCCTATTTATTGCAGACTCACCCCGACCATGACCTTTATGGAACCGTAGGCCTTTTACAACACTACCCCATCAACGAGAGCGACTAACTGACAAAGTCCTCCTAACCAGGAGTTATGAAACATTTCTGTAGGAAGCTGGCTGCCACAATTCTCCCTTTCTCTCCAATGTTAAGTGTATTCCATTCAAAGGCCCACTTGTCTCAGAGTCCTGTTGGTCCATGTGTCACTATAGCAACCCTGCCAGTTGCAGAACGATGATTAGTTCAAGGTCTTGCATAATGTGACTCGGCAGCTCCGGAGGGAATGGGAGGATATTTTCAGACAGGCTTGACTGTGGTAATGGCTGCTTTGGTGCAGTGCTGCTAGAAAACAATGCGAACCCTGTGAGAACATGCACGAGGCCACTTGAACAGGTCTTCTCAGGCTTTGGGACGGTCTCGCGTGGTGGGAAAAGACCAAAATGTCTTACAACTGCTCAAGATTTTGCAAATCCAGAGAGGCGGGCAAAGGGCACGGCTGTACTCTCACTTGATTCGTAGAAGGTCTTTGACCGCGTCGATTGGCCGTATCTGTTGACGTGTTCACCCGCCTTGGTTGTGGATCTAAACCAATATATATCAATACAAGCTTCTGAAATGGGTTTAAGGTGGTGGGGGGGGGGGGGGGGGGGGCTGGGTCTCCCTTAGAGATAGGGTGAGAAGCTCAGTCATCCGAGAGGAGCTCGGAGTAGACCCACTGGTCCTTCACGTCTAAAGGAGCCAGTTGAGGTGGTTCGGGCATCTGGTAAGGATGCCTCCTGGGCGCCTCCCTAGGGAGGTGGTCCAGGCACGTCCAGCTGGGAGGAAGCCTCGGGGAAGACCCTGGACTAGGTGGAGGGATTGTATCTCCAACCTGGCCTGGGAACGTCTCGAGATCCCCCAGTCGGAGCTGGTTGACATGGCTCGGGAAAGGGAAGTTTGGGGTCTCCTACCGGAGCTGCTGCCCCCGGGACCTGATACCGGATAAGCGGCTGAAGATGGATGGATGGACATTTTAATGTCAATATTTCTGGTCTGACCGCAGAAATATTGACCAATGGTGTGTTCTCTCAACCTTTTAACATCTCTAGAAGTCATCATCTTGCAAAAGAGCTATTTGCTATAGCTGTGAGGAGACATAGTGACCTTTATGGAATTTGAGAAGGTCTTTCAACATGAAATACCATAGCACTAAAAAATCTGCAGTCTTATTGAAACAAAATATCTGCATGTAAAGATACATATTCAAAATCAGCTATAATGTCCCTTATAAGCCATGTGTATGCTTCCATTTCCACCCTATGGGTAATTTTGTTATGCAATATCAAACACAGTATACGTCAATTTGGAATCTGTTCTGTTATTGTATTTGTATTCAGCAGACACCTGAGTATACAGACAGCCCTATATTGTATTATTAATAATGTTAATGTCCTATTTGGGATAATGTCAACTTTAAACCAAACAAAAGTAAATCAGGATTTGGGATATGGGCTGAAAGGGTTAAGGAAAGTGCAAGATACTGTATGTACAGAGAAAACAAAGTACTTATGTTTACTTACCTTTGCAGAAATATAAAAGAAATATGACACTGCAACAATTTTTTCTTTACTCTCAAATTAAGAGGCTTTATATCCTCATCTTAAAACCATTCATTGCATATAGATGTCAGTACATCCGAAAACTGTGCTGGCAGAAATTAGTTGGATAACACATACCGTACATTTGCTATGTCATGTTTCAAAACTACTGCTACTCCTGCTTTCTGTTCTAATATTCAAGTAAATGGTGTGAAACCTCTGTCGGTAGAGTTAGCAAGCATAGGACATTTTTAGGCTAAAGGTTACGTTTCATCGTTGTATGACTTGTACCGGGACAACATCCAAAAACGAGTTCAGGTCTATTTTAATTTACACAGCATTGCTAAGCCTCTCCTGAAGCTTCCCCTGCTTTATCGTATTTTAAAATAAACGGGATCACAATTTACAAAATGAATACAATGCTGCATTGAAGAAGACTTCAAACTAGCAATTGAGAACATAAACTTAAAGAAAATGTTTAATAAGGTAATTAATCATGTGAGAAGTAAGGACCTTTTCTCATAGACTTCTATAGAAAACTGATTTCTTTTTAGAGCAGTTTCAAGACATTTCTGCATTGGCTTTTCTGGCCAAGCCATTGAGCGGTAGCAGATCTAGGACCAGCTGACCCCCTCCCTCTTAATAGAATGTGCATAGTCTCGCAATGCCAGACCTATCTCCAACCAAAGCACTGCGGAGGAGGTTCTGGCTAGTCCACACAGACTTCTAGGATGGGAGAAAATGTACTCTGGTTTATTGGCATTTCTTTAAACCAATCGCAATCGTCTCAGGCACGGACAGAGCCCCGGTGCCTCTGCTAAATAGTCTCGGGAAGGAACTTGTTTTGTGGAACGTGTACGTTCAAAATAGTTTTAGTCGTCAACAGGATACTCTGATTGGACTGATAGTCTAGCTAGCGGTCTGGATTTACCCTGCAGAGATCTGAGGACCAGGTAACCATAGTCCTCCGTTTGGACAGATAGTCTAGCTAGCTGTCTGGATTTACCCTGCAGAGATCTGAGGACCAGGTAACCATAGTCCTCCGTTTGGACAGATAGTCTAGCTAGCTGTCTGGATTTACCCTGCAGGACCTGAGGAACAGGTAACCATTGTCTCAGTTGGACGATAGTCTAGCTAGCTGTCTGGATTCCCTTGCAGAGACCTGGGACCAGGTAACCATGTCTCAGTTGGACACAAGTATAGCTAGCTGTCTGGATTACCCTGCAGAGATCTGGGACAGGTAACCCTAGTCCTCGTTTGGACAGCTAGTCTAGCTAGCTGTCGGATTACCATGCAGAGACTGAGGACCAGGAGTAAACATAGTCCTCCAGCACTTGTCGGTGGCATTTATATCTTTCCTTGGCCTCCAAGACAGCCTGACTCTGTACTGCATGTCTAAATTTATACTGCACCATCTAATTCTAACAGACTTAAAGTCTTTGGAAGTGGACTTTTGTAGTGCATTGGCATGAATTATGCGCAGTATGTAATGTAAACTGTTCTGTAAACTTAAAAACCAGTCTGTGTGCATTATGGACTAATACTTGGAGAAACATTAACATCGTCCTTTAAGGTGATGGTGTGGTGGCTCCGTTGCAGAAAGCAGTAGTGGTTGTGAGCGTGAGTGATGCAATGCAGTTCTCTGCAGCAGCCAGACAGCAGCGGACTGCAGGTCAGCCACAAACATCAGAGCAGGACTATTTGTAGACTTCAGTGCTCCAGTGACACGGCTCATTTCATACATCATGAGGGCTGATCTCTGCATTCGTTATGGAAACTGACGCAGTGGGTGACTGAGTGACAGACTGAGATAGGGGGGGACACACCAAACGTACTCTAAAAACTGAAAAGGCTTGCTAATGAAGACATAGTAAACAACAATGAACATTGCGCAAACTGTGCTCTTGAAAGCCAATGAGAGACCATTCCTCAGCACACCTCCAGTGTGGTGCCACACTATTCCGGAATCTGACCTCTGACCCCAAGCTGGAAGGAGTAATGTGAATGCAGTAAAAAAAAATATGCATCACACAGTGTATTTCCACTGGAGGGGCAGAGAGCTGAACGCGAGCCAGGATTTAGCTTTAGTGAAGGCAGCGAGAGAATGCTGAATCATCGTCCTGGTCTGTTTCCAACTGCAGCTCACTCAGCCTCCAAAGACAAACAGGGTGCGTGTCCTTCCCAACGCCGGACACACACATTATCGGGCACTACGGAAACCTTTCAAGTCTAAATATGGGTGCACAGTTATTGGTGATAATGATTCATACTGCTCAGTGTCTATTAAGATTTTAGTCCTCCACAGAAGAATTAAAACATGTTAATTGCATAACCAGCATTAACACTGTAGATAAATACATATATAATATACTGCATGTATTTATAAAGTAAAGTATATATTCTAGAGCACATTAAATACAGCTTAAGCTGACCTTTTATACTAAGCAATGGTCTGTTATACAGAAATAACAGACCTTAGAACGCAGCAATTGACCAGTTAGTCACTATTCAAGTTTTGTATTCAACAAGGCCAAGTAATACACACACACACACACACATATATATATATATATATATATATATATATTTATATATACTGTATATAGAATAGAATAGAACGCTTTTATTGTCATTATACACAATTGCAGCACCTGTGCAACAAGATTCAAGCAAACCTTTTACAGTGTGAAAATACACATTTATAAAAACATGAAAATATAAAATATAAAATGTATATGGTGCAGAAAAAATACATATATACAGTATATAAAGTAGTAGAGAGATAAAGGGTTTGTATACACACTTTGCAGAAATATAGTTTGGTGTATCAAAAGTCCTGAGTATTAAATATTGCACATACTGTATATATATACAGTATATATATACCATATGTGCAGTATATTGTATATACACTGTATGTACAGTACATATATATATATATTCACTGTGTATATATATATATATGTATGTACACATGAAGGTTCTGCACAGTATATTCTGTTCCTAGGACAGCGCTCTTTTGAACAGAGATTTCAGATGTTGTTCCTAAACGGCTGGAGACAGTTGGGGGGGGGGGTTACAGCTCTGAGTGCTCCTACTACCACTTGAACCACTGTTGCCTTCAATTTCCACATCTTTTATCACTCCTTTCCTAGCTGGTATTTTCTTTAGCTTCTTGTGTTCCTTTTTCTTCACGTTGCTGTCACTTGGTACTGCTACATCCGTCCCAACTGTCCTCTGATACTGTGCGTTGAACACCACGATGTCCGGTTGGTTAACCATCTAAACATCTTAACCATTTCGCGAGTCAGGATCTGGAAGTCTAATGGGATCAGAGAGCTGTGTCATTCTTAGCCACCTTTGGAACGCTTCTGTTGAATCTCCATGCGCATGCTTCCACTTGACTCCATCTTCTGCAAACACGAAATCAGTTATGCAGATGATACACCGCCTTACACTTTACCATCTTTTCTACAATAGCACATACAAGTCGGATCTTAGCAATATCTAAAATTGTAATGCCTTGTAATCTGTGTCTAACACGACCATACCTTTGTCATCAGCAAATCAAATCACTGCAGGTAAAGCTGATTTAAAACACCAATGTCTTGACTAGGACCTTTGTTAACTGGTGGGATGAAAACGTCCTCAATGTGTCAAAAACAAAGTAGCTTATTGATGATTTTAGGAAAAAAAACAATGTATCTAAAGCTAGCTCCATTCATAGTAAGGAGGTTGAGATTGTTTTCTCATTGTTCTTAAGTTGAACTGAACTGTTAAATGATTATTTTGGTCTGTAGACTGTTGACGAACGAGAGTTGAGATCTGCTCAAGGAAGCCTGCTAAACACCCTCAGCATGACCACGCTACCATTTTCTTTTATGTAGTTGTTTATCTCACATGGTCAATGCACAATATATTTTTTGCACCTAGCTAAATGCTAATTTACCATGGTGTACCCAGGGCACAGGCTACCAGTTTTTGATGGTGCGCAAGTTCAATATCAATGATTTAAAACAACACTTTAATATTACGATCAGGAAAACAGACAATACTACTTTTCATTCAGGGACTACGCCATAAGAACATGATTAATAGCAAATAATTTATTGGTACAATACTTTTCCTACTGACCAATGCCGGCCAATAAAAACACGCTATACTAGCTCAGTAACTGCAACCCTGAGGATCCTTAAAATTAAAATTCATCCTGTTTGCTCTAACTTTTGACCAAATCTTGTAAACCGGACCTTAACGTAACCCCCCCCCCCCCCCCCCCCCCAATGGAACCTCCTGTTACTGAGCCAGCACTACAGCTTGTTGGTTGTGTTTCGAGATTGTGAGTTGAGTTTTTTTTATCCATTTCTTGAACAAGAATGGGACTCATTATGCCGAAGAGGCTAGATTGTGTGATTACCATTCGTCATTGACAACCAATGACATGTTGTAAATGTGGATTGGACAGTAGATAGTTTCTGAACATGTATTTCTCCTGTGTTTCTTTTAGTCGGACAGTAACACCAGTTTCCTGCGAGCGGCGAGAGCAGGGAACATCGACAAGGTTTTGGAATATCTGAAAGGGGGAGTGGACATCAGCACCTGCAATCAGGTAGGAGACAGATCACACAACATCATTCACAACACACACACACACACACACACACACACACACACAGACTCAAAGACCACTTATGGTGTCCCCATATGGACACAATATATTGCTGACGAATGGTGTATTTGTGATTGTAGAAATATATTGTAGAAGAAACCATACACTGTTAATATTAGTGGACAAAGCATCCGGTTCGGCAAAGTGCTGCAAATGCGGAAGTGCCTTAAACCTGTGTTCTATCAGAATTCCTGCAGGGGGAGACTCCTTAAACCTGCATTCTATCTGATCTCCAGCAGGGGGAGACTTGATCATTTTTAAACGTGTCAATGTACTTCTACTCCTCTGAGATGCAATATGAACAAAACATTGCTTGAGAGGAACAAAAAACACAGAAGCGAAAATATCTTCAAGTGACGGTAGCCGACATCATTCCCACCACATTAGTGACACCAAAGTCTTACCACCACCAGTCAACAGCTAATCTTGTATTCCACTCAACATGGTTTTGTTTTACCTAGGCTGTTGCCACTACAGAACTGTTTACATGTTCCACTGCCCCCCCCCCCCCCCCCAACCCACCCCACCCCGTCCATGGCTGAATCTAATGGCCTTAGAGGGCCTAGATAATAAACTAGGGCTGCATAAGTAATCGGATCACTTAAAATAGACATTCTGTGGCATATTTTGCCAAATATACACCAAGCACTATTGGACGCACATACCAGGTATCAAATTACACGTAATGTAGGGTGTCACAGTGACAAAACTCAGTGGAGATTTATCAGTAACAACACCGTTCCACTAGGTCTACGGAGCAAGGTTCGCATTTTGCGGCTTATTATTTTGCTATATTGGCCTTTAAACGCTTCATCCAACCTTGTTTCCTGAACACAGTTAGGCATTTGAAGCTACAAAAGACAGATATGTTCTCAGCAGTTGGTGGGACCAAACAGATAAAAGTGGACAGAATATTGTAAATAGACATACGTTGGACATGAACGTTAACTCAATGATGCTAATGTTGCTGTGTCTGCAGTGCTGTGCAAATAGGCAACTGTTAGCTAACATGTTTAGCTTTAGCAACTTATAGTGATAAGTGGCCAAAATGTGCTGCTGATGGATCTACTGATACTTTATATTGTAGCATCATGACATTGCAGGTAGGGGAGCCCCTCCCTCATGTTGTATTGTGTTTTACAACATACACCACACACTGTATGTTATTGGACAGACCATGGGTGAAGACACCCGTTGGTTTGTGGAGATCTGCGAAGAGTCGTTGTTTGGCCGTTACGGGCGCAGCCGTCCTGGTTGGATGTGAGGATTTTAGAAAGAGAGGAGCGTGAGGGAGGACGAGAGGGAGTGAGGGAGGAGTGAGAGAGGAGTTGAGGAGGAGCCATTCCACTCTACGTTACGTTACACACTTTATGTCACATCACATCGTAGACACGCCCTAAAAACCCATGCTTTATGCATGTTTTAAAATCAACGAGCCCATTCAAAAAATGACGTCATTTGTGTTGCGAGACTGAAACTAGCGATTGAGACCATGAAGTCACTATGAAAATGTTTTGAGGTAGTAAATCAGTTCTCACAGAACTTCTCAGAAACCGACCTCCTTTTGCAACGATAGGTCGCCCCCTGCTGGAATTAGATATAATACAGTTTAAGGATCTACCCTTGCTGGAGATCAGATATAATGCAGGTTTAAGGAGTCTCCCCCTGCTGGACTTCGATATAATTATTCAGGTTTAAGGAGTCTCCCCCTGCTAGAATTCGGATAGAATCAGGTTAAGGAGTCTCCACCTGCAGGAGATTAGATAGGAAGCAGTTTAGGAGTCTCCACCTGAAGGATTCAATAGAAGCAGGTTAAGGAGTCTCCCCCTGCTGAGAGAATAGGATTGCGGGTTTAAGGAGTCTCCCCCTGCTGGAGATTAGATAAAATGCAGGTTTAAGGAGTCTCCCCCTGGCTGGAGATCAGATAGGAAGAAGGTTTAGGCAGGTTCCCCACTGCTGGAGATCAGATAGGAAGCAGGTTTAAGGAGTCTCCCCCTGCTGGAGATCCGATAGGAACGGTTTAAAGTCTCCCCCGCAGCATTCTGATAGAATACAGGTTTAGGAGTCTCCCCTGCTGGAGATTCAGATAGGACGCAGGTTTAAGGAGTCTCCCCTGCTGGGATTAGATAAAATGCAGGTTAGGAGTCTCCATGTGGAGTAAGATGGATGCGGTTTAAGGAGTCCTCCCCCTGCTGGATCAAGATATATAATGCGGTTTAAGGATGTCTCCCCTCAGGAGATTAGAATATGCAGGTGGAAGGAGTCTCCCCTGCTGGAGATCAGATGGAAGCAGGTTTAAGGAGTCTACCCCTGCTGCGATCAGATAGGAGCAGTGTTTTTAAGAGTCTCCCCTGCTGGAGATCAGATAGGAAGAGGTTTCAGGAGTCTCCCCGAGGATCAGATAGCAAGGTTGAAGGAGTCCCCTGTGGAGATAATAGGAAGTAGTTTAAGGAGTCTCCCTGCAGGAATTCTGATAGAATACAGGTTTTAAGGAAGTCTCCCCCTGCTGGAGATCAGATAAGGATCCTGCAGGATTTAAGGAGTCTCCCCTGCTGGAGATTAGATAAAAATGCAGTTTAAGGAGTCTCCACCGCTGGAGATCGATAGGATCAGGTTTAAGGAGTCTCCCCCGTGGCAGATAGCAGTTAGAGCTCTGAGATATAATGCAGGTTTAAGGGTCTCCCCCTGTGGGAGATCAGATAGGAAGCAGGTTTAAGGAGTTCTCCTGCTGGAGATCAGATAGAGCAGGTTTAAGGAGTCTCCCCCTGTGGAGATCAGATAGGAAGCAGGTTTAAGGGAGTCTCCCCCTGCGGAGATCAGATAGGATGCAGGTTAAGGAGTCTCCCCTGCGGAGATAGATAAAAGCGTGTAAGGAGTTCCCCCGTGGATGATAAAATGCAGGTTAAGGAGTCTCCCCCTGCTGGGCGATCAGAGCATAAAGCAGGTTAAGGAGGTCTCCCCCTGGAGATCAGATAGGAAGCAGGTTAAGGAGTCTCCCATGCTGGAGATCAGATAGGAATGAGGTTTAAGGAGTCTCCCCTGTGGAGATCAGATAGGAAGCAGGTTTAAGGGTCTCACACTCATCCCCTGCGGAGATCAGATAGGAAGCAGGTTAAGGAGTCTCCCCCTGCGGAGATCAGGGTAGATGCGTTAGGGTCCCCTTGGGCAGGATTTGGTAGAACAAGGTTTAAGG
>NW_022605603.1:382495-382632 GCF_008692095.1 Etheostoma spectabile | reverse complement strand
CTTAAACCTGCATTATATCTGATCTCCAGCAGGGGGAGACTCCTTAAACCTGTATTATATCTGAATTCCAGCAGGGGGCGACACATGCTGTTGCAAAAGGAGGTCGGTTTCTGTAGAAGTCTGTGAGAACTTGATTT
>NW_022605603.1:373954-382470 GCF_008692095.1 Etheostoma spectabile | reverse complement strand
TGATATTGGACACATAGTCTAGACTCGCTGAATTTCTGCGAGTTACCTTCCTGACAGCACGAAGGACCGGAGGACCAGTAACCATAGCCTACAGGTGTCTGGTTGCGTTTCATATTCTTACTTGGTCCTCCAAGAGCAGCCTCGTATGACTCTGAATACTGCATGATATAAATTTATAAATGGCACCATCTAATATATAACTGACTTGAATAAAGTCGTTTGGAAAAGGGAAGCTTTCATAGACTACTTTTGTCAGGATGCTAGTTGGCCATGACTTTAAGTGGGAGATGAATGAATTTATGACTCAGTATGTAATCGCGTACTGTCATGCATAAACATAGTTCTGCGTCATAAATCTACAAAACCAGTCGTCTGTGTGTCTGCGCCGTAGGTGAGCTACGTACTTGAGTAGGCAATGCGTTTAGAGAAAGCGTATATTAACAGTCGTCCTTTATACGGTGAATGGTGTGGTAGAGTGCGAGTCCGTTGCCAGAAGAGCAGTATGTTGTGGTTGGGAGCCTGTGAAAAGTCGATGCAATGCAGTGCCTCTGCCAGCCCAGCCATGCCAGCCAGCGGATGCCTGCTGAGGTCGAGCCGCCAAACCGTCCGAAGCCGGACTATTTTGTCGCCTTCCCCCCGTGGCGCTCCTAGATGACACGCGCTCTCACATTTGCATACATCATGAGAGGTATCCTAGATGCTACTAGCATCGTTGGAGCCGTCTGGCCCCTGACGCCAAGGTAGGGTTGCTCTGCGGCCCGCACCTTGCGTACCTCTGAGCGAAGACGCCGTTGAACTGCCTCGGTAAACCGCCGCGCGGCATTCGGGCGGAGGCGACACCCAACCGTACTCTCCCGCACTGCCCCGGGCTTGCTACCTCTTCCCCTGCACGCCGAGACCGTGGGTGTCCCCACACCCCTGCCCTTGCGCCCCGGCCACCGGCTCTATTGCCAACGCCATTAATGAAGACAATAGGGAGGTGAAGACACCAATGCTCAAGACACACCCTAAGTGTGGTGCCACTCCATAGACTCCGGGGACTTGACCTCTAACCCCTAAGCTCTGACGGACACTGGCTCGTAATGTGCTATGCAGTATCCTCCCCCCATTCTGCCATGCACACCGGTTATTCCCACTGGATAGAGACGGCCAGGAGATTGCCTCGCAGCACGACGGAGGCCGTAGACCGGATTTTAATAAGCTTAGTGAAGAGGCCGCACCGCCAGAATGCTCCTACTAGAACTCATCCGCACTCAGTCTACTAGGTCTTTTTACTCAGTAAGTGTTGCAGTCCCCTCACAACTCACAGACCTCCCAAGACAAAACAGGGTGGAGGGTTCTAATCCCCAACGACCGCCGCGGAATCAGCACACATTTCATCGATCCGTGACACTCGGCACTACCGGAAACCCTTTCAACGGCTCAAGATCTAAGAGTATGTCAGAATAATAAGACGAGTAGCCACAGTATCTTAGGAATGAAATAATTGAATTCACTAGTGCTCAGTGTCACTTAGTATTTAGTCCTCCACGAGAACCGAAGAATTAAAACAGTGTTATAGACTGCAATAGATCAACAGCATTCACCTGCTGTTCCTAGGATAAAGGTACTATCTATACTCTAATTCTCGTGCCGATAGAGTAATCCACTTATATTTGATTTAATCAGTGACAGAGATATATTACATAGACCGCCATTAGGTGCCTATCAAATATAATCGCGCCTCTAAGACTGCTCTTTCTCCTAAAGCAATGCGTCTGTTAGACTTGGAAATGAACAGATCATTAGATCCGTGTGTATAAGAGTAGAACGCAAGCTAAATATGCAGCCAGTTAAGTCACTATCGCACGAGTTTGTCATTCAACCAGGCCACGTCATACACAACACACACACCCTATTCTCGTATATGATACTCTAATTATTATATATATATTTATAGTGGACTTCTCCATGTAATGTTAGTCGAATAGTAGATAGACACGCTTTTATGTCTGACATATACACGAATGTGTCACGCACCCCTGGTGCAACAAGATTCCCGGCCACCCACCCCCACCCCTTTACCAGTGTCTTGTGTGCCGAAGTGTGACAATACCACAATTTATAAAACATGAAAATAGAAAATATTAAAATGTAATAGATGCTTGCAATGAAAAAAAGAGTAAATATAGTGGTGCCGAAAAACAAAAAAGAGACGATATATAAGAGATAAATAAAGTGAGATAGGAGGCAGATAACAAGCGACTAAAAGAAAAAAAGAAAGACATATATACAAGTATCTATAAGTAGCTATTAGGAAGAAGCATAATAAAGGCCGTTGTAACACACACTTTGCAGAAAATAGGAAAGTATAATAGTAGTACTTGCAGTTGCCTATCAAACTAAAGTACTTCTGAGTATTAACGAGTATATGCACATACGGGTATCGCTATACAAGGTGTACAGTAATTATTTATACCATAGTGCGAGTAATAATTGAAATATACACTATGTATGTACTGCCTATACAGTACTACATATATATATTATATTCATGGAGAAAATATATTATATGATATATCGAGTGTATGTAGCACATGCTAAGGTTGTGCTTGCGCCACAGTAATTATTCGATTGCCCTAGGACAAGCCGTCTCTTTTGAAAAGAGGTATTTCTGATGATCTGTTCCAAACGGCTGCGAGACAGTTGGCGTGGAGAGGGAACGCAAGGGGTTTTAGAAGTGGCGTTGCCGTACGGGGGGGGCTGGTTATCCGTGGGAGGTCGGCTTTGGCGGGGAGGTTGGAGGTTAGGTTCACAGCCTTGATAGTTGTACTAGCTCTCAATACCACAATTGAGACCACATGTTGCCGTTCAATTTGTCCCACAATCTTTTATCACTCCTTGCCTAAAGTGTATTTTCTTTAGCCATTTTAGTTGTGTTCCTTTTTCTTTCACGTTGCTGTCACTTCGGTACATGCCTAGCACCGTCCGCCACCCAATGTCGTTGAGTACATGTGCGTTGAGACACCAACGATGTAATGCACCGGTTTGCCGCTGTAACACGATATAGAACATCTTAACCGTGTTCGGTGACAGTGTCAGCGAATCATGGAAGTATAATGGGGAGATCAGAGAGCTCGTGTCATCTTAGCCACCTGTTGCGGAACAGGCCTTCTGTTGAATACTACCAGTGCGTCTATGCTCGCCCAATGACTACATCTTTCTGACAAACACAGACAAATCAGTTATTGCAGATGATACATCCGCCTTACAACATTTACCTCCTTTTCTACACAGTATGCACATACAATGTCGGATCTGTAGCAACTATCTTAAAATGGTAAAATAGAGTGCAATTGTAATCTGTGTTTCTAGACACGACCATCCACTTTGTCGATCCTGCGACCCAGGAATCAAATCACTGCAGGTAAAACTGCTGATTTAAAACACCACATGCTTGACTAGGACCTTTGTTTAAACTGAGCGTGGGATGGATGGGTTGTAAATGATGAAAACAACTGTGCAAACGTCTCATGACAAGATGATATTAATGGTCGAAACACAAAGATAGCTATTAGATGTTTTAGGAAACAAACGAATGTATTAGAAAGTATATGACGTCCACCATTCATAGTAAAGGAGGGTTGAGAATTGTTTCTCATGTTTCTTAAGTTGTGACCTGTACTGCTGTTAAAGAATTATTTTGAGCATGCATAAGAACGGTGATTAGAGCTTCTGTGTGAGACGAGACTTGATTGGAGTTTGCAGATCTAGCTCATAGGAAGCCGCTCAAACACCCTGCCGAAAGATGACCACGCGTTGACCATTATTTTCGTTTATGTAGTTAGCTTTATACTACACCAAATGGTCAAAGCACACATATATAGTTTTTATGCACCTAAGGCTAAAATAGCTAAGTTACGACATGGGCTGTACCCAGGGCACAGGCACCTCTACAGTTTGTTTGTGACTGTGAACGTGGTGCGGCCAGTACGGTTCGAAATATCAATGATTATAAAACATACCCTTTTAAATAATTACGATCAGGAATAAACAGACAATACTCACTTTTCCTGTCAGGTGAATTAGCCCCGATCAGAGAACAAATGAATTAAATAGCAAAATAATTTATTGGTACAATAGGTTCCGTACTGACGAAATGGCGACAATAAAGTCACGCATATACGAGACCCTCCGTAAAGCAACCTGCTGAGGATCTTAATTTAAAAATTGTAAAATGTTATCCTAGTTTGCTCCTAACTTTATGACCAAAATCTTGGTAGAACGCGGACTTTAATCGTAACCCCACCCCACACCCAACAGAATTACCCCCCAATAGGGAAAGCTCCGTTACTGCAGGGCCAGCATACGACTTGTAGAGTTGTGTTCGAGCATTGTGAGGTGAGTTTTTGTTATTACATTTCTTGAGGCCGATAAAAGAATGGGACTCTTATGACGATAGCAGGGCTAGATTGGGCGTAGATTTGGTAGTTGATTACCATTCGTCAGTGAAACACCAATGACATGTATGCGTAAATGCTGGCAACTGTGGAAAGTAGTATGGTTTCCAGTGAAACATGTATTTACTCCCTTTCTTTTTTTGGATGTTGTCTTATTTTAGGTCGGGACATAAGTAGACACCAGTTTCTCAGTGCCATCCATGCGCAGATCCGAGACCTAGAAGAGAGCAAGGGGAGAACAATCGACCACAGGTTTGTTTGGAATATCTCGAAAGAGCGCGGATTCTAAGTAGAGACCATAACGAGTACGTGCAGAAAATCAGCACCTGCAAGCAGGTATGAGACACGAACTACACACAACTATCATTCACAATCACAAAACACACACACACACACGACAACACACACCAGACTCCAAAAGACCACTTATTGGACTGTACCCCAATATGCAGAGCACAAGAATATGCTGCAGAAGGAGAACGATGGAGATGGTATTTTTGTGGAGTTGAGAAATATATTGATATGAGAGAAACCGTAAAGCTGTAATATGGTGACCCCAAAGACATTTCGGTATCGGTGCAAAGTGCTTGCCAAAATGCGATGATCCTCCACACCGGAGAGTGCCTCTAAAAAGTCGCCGTGAATAAACCTGCTGTTCTAGTACAGAATTCCTAACATGCGAAGGGGGGATTAGGACTCCTTGTATAGCCTGCACAATATAGATGAATGGAGATCTCAAAGCGGAGATGCAGGCTAAGGAGGAGAGCTCCCCTTCATATAAACTTGCTTCCTATTGATTGCTCAGCAGCGGGGACGAGACTCCTGTAAACCTGACAATTCTAATCTGATACTCCAGCCAGGGCGTTTGAGAAGTGGAGAAATCCTTAAACATGCTTCCTATTGATTCTCACAAGCAAAAGGGGGGAGACTCCTTAGACCCTGCTTCATTATCTAGCCGACCATCTCACGACAGAAGGCGGAGACTCACTTTAAACCTGTTGCACTATCTGATCCCTCGCACAAGTCAGAGGGGGGACTCCATTGTAAACCTGCGGTTCTTATCGATAGCTCCAAGAGACGGGAGAAGCCTCCTGTAAACCTTGGATTTTATCTGAGTATCTCCCGCAAGCGGGGGAGAATCCTTACACCTGCAATTTGTATGACTCTTCTCCAGCCAGGGGAAGAGAGGCTCTCCTTAGGCAACCTGCCTATTTTATTGCTCTCCAGCGAGAGGGGAGACTCCCTTTAAACCTTCGACCCCATCCTATCCGATTCTCCAGCACAAGGGGAGGGATGACTCACTTATATAACACTGCTGTACCCTATATGGATCACCAGCAGCGAGGGGAGACTCGCTACTTACAACTGAGCCCCTTCCTCCTTGATCTCCCGCCGGGCCATTGCGACGGGGAGACTCCTTCAACCTGCTATGTCTAGATCTGATCTCAGCAGAGCGGGGAGACTCCTGAAGACTGAATTATCATCTAACTTCTCTGACCAGGTCGGCAAGAGAACCCACATTCTTAAAACTGCAACTGTTGATCTAAGACTCTACCGTAGCAGGGGAAGGAGACTCCGTAACCCTGCCATCCTATGTGACTCCAAGCAGGGGGATGGACAGACTCCTTAAAACAAGCCATGTTATGCTAATCTGCCGCAGAGGGTGAGACTCCTTAAACCTTTGTGGTGAGAAGGCGTCCATATCCTGATGCGTCCAGCCAAGGAGTGGGAAGAACTCCTTAGAACCGTGATATATCCTAATAGATCATTCAAGACCAAGAGGGCGGACTCCTCCTAAACGCCTACTCTATCTGATCGCCAGCAAGGGGGAGACTCCTTAAACTATTGACTTACCTATCGGAATCTCAGACAGGGGCGAGACTGTCCTTCAACGCACCTTACTAATACTGTCTCCTAGCACGCGGGGATAGGATGACTCCGTAGTATAACGCTGCTTCTCCTATCAATGATCTCAGCAGGGGAAGAGGAGAGCTCCTTAAACATGGCTAACTTCCTATATTGCATCGATCCAAGTATTAGAGGGCCGAGAAACTCCTTAAGCAATGAATTATATTTCTAAATCTCCTGACAGGGGGAGGAGCAATCGAATCCCGTCAAACCTGCATTTTTATACGATCTCAGCAGGCGGGTCGAATCCTGTAAACTGCCATTGCCTATCTGATCTCCAGCAGATGGGACGACTCCTTAAGAACCTGCATTTTGATCTAATCTCCAGCAGGGGGGAGACCCTTATAAACTGACATCCTATCTGATCGATCCAAGTAAGGGGCGCAGACTTCCCTTATAAAACCTGTATTCATCAGAATTTCCTGCAGGAGGAGACTCCTTAAAAAAAACCGACAATAATAAAAAGGACTGCACTTCGCCTTATACTGATCATCCGCAGGGGCGAGACTCCTTTAAACCTGTTCCATGTCTATCTGATCTCCAGCAGGGGGAGGACTCCTTAAAACCTGCTTCCAATGTATCTACAGCAGTGGAGGAATCCTTAAACTACCATCATTTTTATCTAATCGCCGAGGGGGAGACTCCTTAAACCCTGCATATATATCTGTCTCCCACCAGCAGTGTGGGAGACTCGCCTCGTAAACCTGCATTCTATTTGAATTCCTGCCAGGTGGCGACCCTTAAATACTGCCTTCCTATCTAATGCTCGAGCCAGGTAGGAGACTCCTGAACAAGGGAAAGAATAAGAACCTGAAATATCTATGCGACGTCAAATTCTTAACGCAGGGGGAGGAGATCCGTTAACCGGGAATTATATGCTGAAGATCACAGCAGGGGGAGACTCATAAGAAACCGATTATATCTGAGCTCCAGCAGGGGGAGAATCATATAAACCTAGTTATTATATCTGACTATGAATCTCCAGCAGGGGGACGAAGCGGCGACGAGACACATGCGTGTTGCAAAAGGAGTGCTGGTGTCTGTTAGAAGGTCTGTGAGAACTTGATTACTATCAAAATGTTCATTAGCTGACTGTTCATGGTACTAATCTATTTTTTTTTTTGTTTGTTAATTTGTTGTTTTGGTGATGTTATTTTTAGCTAGATTTCAAGTCCTCTGCCAACAAGAATGACTTCATTTTTTGAATTGTGTGGTCTCGTTGATTTAAAAACAGCGACATATAAAGCAGGGGGTGTTTTTAGGGCACGGGTCTACGAAGTGTGAGTGATAGCCCTAACAGTGATGTAACGTAACGTAGAGTGGAATGGCTCCTCCCTCACTCCTCTCTCACTCCTCCCTCACTCCTCTCTCAGTCCTCCCTCACGCCTCCCTCTCTTCTAAAATCCTCACATCCCCAACCAGGACGGCTGCGCCCGTAACGGCCAACTCAACGACTCATAGCAGATCTCCACAAACCAACGGGTGACGTCACCCATGGTCTGTCCAATAACATACAGTGTGTGTGTGTATGTGTAAAACACAATTACACATGATGGGAGGGGCTCCCCTACATGCAATGTCATGATGCTACAATATAAAGTTCATCAGTAGATCATCAGCAGCACATTTTGGCCACTTATCACCTATAGAGTTGCTAAAGCTAACATGTTAGCTAACAGTTGCCTATTTGCACAGCCTGCAGACACAGCAACATTAGCATTCATTTGAGTAACGTTCATGTCCAACGTATGGCTATTTTACAATATTCTGTCTACTTTTAGCTCTGTTTTGGTCTCCACCAACTGCTGAGAAACATATCTGTCTTTTGAGCTTCTAAATGCTCTACTGTGTTCAGGAAACAAGGTTGATGAGAGCGTTTAAAGGCCAATATAGCAAAATAATAAGCCGCAAAATGCTAACTTGCTCCGTAGAGCTGAGTGGAACTGTGTTGTTAATGATAACTCATCTGAGTTTGTCACTAGTGACACCCTTTACATTACGTGTAATTTGATACCTGGTATGTGCGTCCAATAGTGCTTGGTGTATATTTGGCAAAATAGCCACAGAATGTCTTATTTTAAGTGATCCGGATTACTTTATGCAGCCCTAGTTATTATCTAGGCTCCTCTAAGGCCATTAGCATTCCAGCCATGGACGGGGTGGGGTGGG
>NW_022605603.1:363640-373944 GCF_008692095.1 Etheostoma spectabile | reverse complement strand
GGGGGGGGGGGGGGGGCAGTGGAACCATGTAAACAGTTCTGTCGTGGCAACAGCCTAGGTAAACAAAAACCATGTTGAGTGGAAATACAAGATTAGCTGTTGACTCTGTGGTGTGTGAATACTTTGGTGTCAGCTAATGTGGTGGGAATGATGTCGGCACTACCGTCACTTGAAGATATTTTCAGCTTCTGTGTTTGTGTTCCTCTCAAGCAATGTTTCTGTTCATATTGCATCTCAGAGGAGTAGAAGTACATTGACACGTTTAAAAAAATGAATCAAATATAGGTCCAAATATATCGTATTACACATGTCAGATTAAAATAGACACCTTCTAGTTAGATGGTTGTTTTTCAAGGCGTTATTATTAATCGGTTTGCCTTCTCAACTCTTATTATTATAATGACACCTGCATCAGGACACAAGAGCACACAGATTGGACATTCCATGTGATAATGGGCCCATGAGAGCCAAGATATATTTATCCTTTAGGTCCCATGTTACTCTCGGGTCAAAATGACCCGTTTTCCTATATCAGTGTAACCCAAAATAACACGATTGATTCCACACAACGCTCTTTGGCAAGCACAAATCTCTACTTTCATTCATTTTGGGGCGTCTTATTCAATTTTATAGCATTTGAAAACAAATTGAAGTGGTTTTGAAATAGTGTTGAGTAAAAGTTGACATATTCCAGTCTGTGATTATCCATCAACATCCATTCCTTTAACTTTAGTCTCAATAATTCCTAATTTCTGCTTTTCCCACTCAAACATTAGGTACAATTTCCTCACTTTTTTGACGTTTAACACTACGTAACATTAACTTCATAACTTTAGCTTACAGTTATTTTTGGAATTTATACTCAATTAAACCTAATTTATAGGAAATTACACCTAATGTTTGAGTTGGAAAAGCAGAAATTAGGAATTATTTAGAGGAAAATTAAAAGGACTGTGTAGGAGCCACATTATGTTGTTCATGGTTTCATTTATTGATTATTGTGTTATGCTGTAACATTGTAGGGGGTGGGCGTTGTCATGACGGTTTAAGCGGAAGTGACATATTTGTTTGCTTCACCTGTGCACCCGGGTTCTTTTGGGCTTTGACGGAGAGGGGGTGAAACCGGGAGCGAAAACTTTTGTTGACCGCACCGCGCACAACGCAGCACACAGCATAACGCAATTATTTCTACTCACAAGTTAACAATTACATCAGGTAACAGCAGCGCTAAGTGTCTTGTACGTATGGAAGAAGAAGAAAAAGAAAATCATTGCGATACGATTCGCGGCAGCACTCTTTTGGACTGCTTACAGCCGCAATAGAACGGATGTTGATGGCTAATCACAGACTGGAATATGTCAACTTTTACTCAATACTATTCCCAAACAATTTCAATTTTTTTTCTCTCCAAATGCTATAAAATTGAATAAGACGCCCCAAAATTTAGGATGGTAGAGATTTGTACTTGGCGGGCCCGATAATTGTGGTCCGGGTAACCAGCCAGTACGTGATGTGTCGCATTCTCCGCCGGTTGGATTGCCATGGGATGCCAAATGACGCATTCGAGCGCTCGTCTCGTTACCCTTATTTCGTTCCATGTAGGAGTGGAGGACGGCACCGACCTGGGAGCCGGACGCTGCATGAAACTCGAACGTAGCACTTCTATTATGACGCGAAGTGTCCCACCAAAACCAGTCGTCTGAGCATGGAACACCGGCGTCAGCTCCCATATGTGACCTATATATTACCGTGAAAGAACCGCTACATGCCAGAGACTTGAGTCTAGATTTGTGGCGTTTTAGCGGCGACACCACGGGCAGCAGAGAATTAGGTACCTACTAATCACTATGCTTCAGCACTGCTGGCCATTCGAATCATGCGAACACAATCGCACACGGAGTGGCATCAATACACTGTACATCTGGTCACAAGTCTGACGGGAGCGAAAACAGCCACACCATGCCAGAAGTAAATAACATACAACATAAAAAGACAGGTAGTAGAGCATAGATGCAGCAACACACGTGGGCTGTCCCATGCAGGTTGGTGGATCGTCGGTAGGCTAGTCCCCTGTCTAAAAAAGGCAGGACCGAGCCTACTCCGCCCGCACAGCAGGATCCATGTATCTCCGGGGCGAGCGAGCAAAGCTGTACTCTGGCTGAACGGAGTAAATAAATGCAGTTGAAGGTTGAAAGGCAGAGGGGGGCATTGTGAGGGTAAGCTTAGATCCGCAAAAAAAAAAGAAGAGTCTAAGAAGTGACGTGATCGGAATGGAAAAATAGAAGAAATCTGGAAAACCTTGAATAACACAAAGAAAGTCATCCAGCCCGAGCCGCCGCGTTTCCGTCTACTACTGCCACTGGCGCACGGGTCTCTGCCTTCAGATGCTTTCTCAGGGGGGGTGCGGACAATACCGGCCTCCCCCCTGGTGCCTTCTACCGACTCGATCCGGCTTTATTTGCGTGCGGTATGCAACCTAATCCCTCCCGTGTTCCTTTTAGTTCTCTTTGTGATTCCCAGGAGTGCCACATACCAAAGTCCCTTCCCTCTATGACCCTAATCACACAGCCTCCTGTGAGCGCTGACTGTGCCACTGATCTCATGTTCCCGATCACAGAGGCTCCCTGTGGATACCGAAGAAAGAGTAATGCTCAGCCTCACTCGCCAACTATGCTTAAGTTCTCTGTTGATTTTTCTTGCCAAGGTGGGTAATTTCCACAGCTGGACAGGGAGGCAGTATGTCCGTCAAGCATAGATGTGGCGAATCTCATCGAGAACAGTTGTGCACTCTACAACCCCTGACTGGTCCTGGTGCTCGCGACTTTCCGTCTGTCTTTTCTGTCCTACCATTCAGCCGTGTGGACATAGTTAGATACTCTCGCCCATAAGCACGCCATCTGTACAAATGTTACTCAATGACTCTTGAGCTATGAGACCTTATTTGTACTCACTTGGCATGTTTTGATGGTACGGAAAAGGATCCGTAACGTCGCCGGTCTTTTTGGGTGTAGGTTTTCTTTTTCTCTGTCATTAAAAGGGATTGAAAAGAACGTTTTAGCTATAGTTAGGGCTTCCAGCACTGGAGATTTGGGGGACAAGCAACCAGATTATACGAACAGCCGAGCCGAGGGTCACTAACGGTTGAATGAATCTTTACCACTAAAAAGTTATTTTTAGAAAACTTGAACTTTCCCCATGAGGGACTAATGGGGTCGGTCATGTTTACGGTTTCTCTACGTCTGTAGGCTAATTAATAACTAGAACTCACTACAGCTGATGCAATGGTATTTACTCTCACATAACTACGGTGCCTTCTGGTATGGCTCCAGCTCACTGGCACAAGTAGTTAAATATTGCGTTTTTTTTAACATGTTGTCAATTTAATTATATCTAACAAATAATCGGCTGAATGGTCTCCTAAGATGATTGTGTATTCGTGCAATGTGTGGTCTTCATAGGGACGTACAAGGCAGGGTCGAAGATAAGTATGATGGGGTTAGTGAATGCGATGTCACCGGGGTAAAGTTGGTGTACAACCCAGATGAATAGGGCCCCTGAAGGTACATGGCAGCAACTGTAGGTTCTTCATTATAAATACATTTGTGTGTTCAATTATGCTTCCATATTACCATAAGAAAACCAATCATAACATGCTTTTGTGAATGCATGATGTCTCATTAAATTAGGAAGTGGGAGTTACAAACGATGGGGCAGTGACTCATTGCCACTTGAATATATATATTATAGCATATATATATTGAGTAATATCTATTATAACATATGAGACTGTCACTTAGGCTCTGGTCAACCTTCGTGGGAAACAAAAAAAGCCAATCTCTCGGTAGAAGTCGGTCAGCAGCCTGCACAAAAGTCTGTCTGGTTGCTTTGATGGGAGAACAGTGACAGTGCCTGACTACTACGCCAAGCAGACGTTTGGGTGTATTTTTGTTTAATCTAACAGATGAATAATACTAAAACAGAAACCATGGGGGGGATGGGCGGGCCAAACGGGTGGGCTGGGGGGTGTTGTGAAGTTATGTAATAATCGCTCCGTGTCGTGGCTGACCCCCAGTTTACAACTTGCATGTGTCAGGGTTCACATTGTTATGTATAGTATTTGAATCATAACTAGAGTTAGCTCGGGGAACACTTTACTAGGACAGGTACGTTCTAGGAAGGCCCAACGCTATAATTTATACAAAGACCCAACCAGGGGTGTTCCAACTGTTATACTTTATGTTATTGGATTCACCAGATTGCAGATTTTTAATGTAAGGTTCAGCATCATAGGTCATAGTCAGCTTATTGTTTTCGCCATTGCTGTCACATATACCGTACTAACAGTACAGCAGGCATGCGCAAGTTCATTTTCACGACGCTCGGATCCATATGGAGAGAGACAAAAACAATGACGTGCACCTTTTTGACGACGAACACCCGTGCTAGGCAACAATATTGCGCAAAGACACAATACTACAAAATAAAAGACAAAGAATCCTTTGATTTTGTCGATGTGCTGAGTGTATGTGCATAAGTGATCTATGTGTGTTTGTGTGGTGTATGTGCTCGGGGGGGGGGGGGGGAAGGGTGGGGGGGGGGAGGTGGGGGGGCGGGGAGGGGGGGGGGGATAGGGGGGGAAACTGGGGGGGCGGGCGGGGGGGGGGGGGGGGGAGGTGGGGAGAGGGGGGGGGGGGGGTGCTTAGGGGGGGAGAGGGGGATGAGCGGCGTTGAGGGGTCGGCAAGCGGGGGGACGGGGAGAGGGGGGGGGGGGTGGGGGGGAGGAGGGGGGGGGGGGCAGCGGAGAGAGATTTAGTTTCCTACACAGGCAGCCGGGGGATAGCAGTCAGTTTGCTATATATTCTTTTCCCCTATCTCACACTGCGTAAATAAACAGAATATGAGGTGACTCAACTACTAAACGTAACGTAAACAGTCATCTATCCTTTTGCGTTTGGGCAAGAGTTAATTTGAGTCAACTGTAATTTATTGGACGATCAAGGTTTATTACCCTTAAACGCACAAGTTCATATACAACAAAGCGGGATCTGTGTTACCCTGCTCATCCCATCCGCACACTCTCTTTGAGATGTTGGTATGCAATCATAGTTACATATGCAATGAGTTGGCCACATACTGAGATGAAAATCTCAGTTTGCTCAAACATGGATTGAACTAAAGAAATTGAGAGCAACTGGTCATCTTGGGCTGACTCAAACTTTCCTTATCGAAGTCAGTAGTGGAGTGGGATCAAACCCTTAGTTAAGAGAACTAAAAAATGTTGGTGTGAACGCTGATTTTGTATGATTAGTTAGTGCTACCAATTGGGTGTATTTTAGGTGTAACCCTACGTAGTTCCTTAGGGCTCCCATTATTATATAATGATATCTCAGACTTCCGCCATAATCCGTAGGATCGCGAGGACGGCGTCCGCTTCATCACCAAAGCCTGCAACTCGAACGATGGTGACAATGACCGCCGCGAAAAAAAAAAAGGGAAAAAAAAAAAAAAAACAGAAACAAATAAATACACGTATAAATATCTCGCACTTAAAAAGGACGTGCTCTATTTGTAACCTGACGTGGTATATACTCATCGTTCCTGGTGGGACAAATTTCAACACGCACACGGGGGTGCGTCTGCGCCCTTATTATTGATTCCTAGGCGCCGGGACGGGGTATTCAAGTCCCCGCGCCTGTGGTACCACGCCCCCACCTCCTGCACCCGCAACGCCCGCCAATGGGAGTCATTCAAAACTGGGTCACATCATACGTGACTTTTCACGCAAGTATTCTCTTTCTTTCTATGGCAATCAATAACTAAATTTAAGCGTGAAAAAATGACATAAACCCTTAACTCCTGTGGGGTAAAAATGACTGATTCGCAGTCTAGATTATTTAGTTTGAATAGGGGATCAATAGTGAATTTTACGGACACGTGTACTGCAGGCCATAGCCCGGGGGGGCTGGAAGTGGGGGGGGTGGGGAGGGGGGAGGGGGGGGTGGGGGTGGTGGTGGGGGGGTGGGGGTGTTATCAAGCCAGAACCAAGCCAGAAGAGGTAAGAAGGGATGTCTGAGCCGCGTTGGCCTGTCCCTAATCAGTTGCTACTTTAGTTCATGACTTAGGAGCCCGACGTCACGAAAAATACAATTAGTTGTTGATCATCATTTTCACGTTAAGGTTCACTAATATTGAATCAATCTGTGATTAGTGTTATTGACCTCTGTTCCCCTTCCATATGATGTAGGTTATAGTGATGTTGATGACATTCCCAGTATTTAAAACTTCATACATGTTCTATCTTATCTCGCATGTTCTCATACATCTATGTAAATCCTAGAAGAGACGGAAAATCCACAAGAAGACAGTGAAAAACTTTTTTAAAAATGTTTTTTATTAATGGCAAAAATAAAGGTCCAGAGAGAGCGAACCAGAACTACCTCACTCGCTAATTAGATTGTCCGCGTCATCCTCAACTGCATGGAGCCTATGATATCAATCCAAAATCAACTTTCTTTGTCTTTTCTCATTCTTTTGATAGAAGTGCATACTACGAACAATCAACTCTTCTTTTTTAAATTTATATAATAATTCTATATCACATCACTTTATCCCTTATTAGATTTATTATGGCACATAGCCCATTTCAACATTTCTTTTCGTATTCTTTTAGATTTATCGCATATCGTCACGTAATTACCACTTATCTTTAAGATGATTAATTCTAGTTACAGCACCAATGAACTAATTCTTTTAGTATTTATGCGCAATAAACTGATCAACTTTTCTTTTTTTCTATTACTTAAGCTAGTTTAACAGTTTTGCGTCAATGTTTATATTCATACATTCGTGTACCGTTTTTTATTTTCATCTTAAGATGGTCCGAGCCAAAGCTTTAAGCATTAAGGAAAAAATGACACCGCATCCATTTCTTTACCGTACGAAAAAGATGTATGACTTATTTTTTTTTTTTTTTTCTACTGTAGCAATGGCACGCGCTGGCGAAAGCCGTGAAAACGGCGAAGCTCAAGTCTATCTTGATGATTGGTGTAGGCAAAACATGCCGGGGTAGAGCTGGCAGTGCGTGGCACCGCTTGATCCTGCATAAAAGGTTTTTTCTTTTTCTATTTTTTTTTCCCCTTTTTTTTCCCTATTCGCATCGACTAATTTTCTTTTCTAACGTGGAGGTACCAAAACTCAACACACAAACTTTCCAAATAAATTACTTGTTTTATTTTTTTTTCCTAACTAAGCTGAGTTTTTTTGCCTACTATAGCTTAGAGCAGAGGGCACAGCGCACGGGTCCTCTACTAAGCTAAGGCAACCGCCCAAAAAAGGCTGCTTACTGCTCCTAAAGGCACACAAACGCACCTTGATATCAAGACATGGCATCACTGATGCTTTATAAATATGATTGGTCTTTTGTCTTTTTTGAAGAAAGAAAAATAAAGGTATCACGTAATGTATTTACTTTAAAAATAAGGAAGGGGGCCGGGGTAGAGTTATTTACTGTAAACTATTACAAGAATGGACCCCAAATGTCTTTAATATTAAGAAACGCATCAAGTTGAAATACTCTTTTGCTAATGGCAGTATTTCGATAATTTCTGTTTTGTGTTTGGGGCTGTGTGTGTTGTCAGCCGCCCAGTGTGACATCCACCGGGTTGTGCCAATTATCTGGAAAATATGGGAAACCCGCAGTTACAGCTGTACATTAGCACAGCCATGGAAGCGCAAACAAACCATCGGGTTCAACACAGATAGATTCACATGACTTAACAAACCCATGTTTCTAACGAACCCCCGGTAAATTTGGCGATGTATTTGTAAAGATGGAGTCAGTCTTAGAGGCCCACAAGGACATTGAGTTGGCTAATTTCGTTCCTAAATAGGTAGGCGTTAGCTTCAAGCTAATTTCACAGCTACTAAAGGCATTTTATTGTCATTTCAACATTCGTGAGTCTGCTCACGTTGAGTTATGTACTAGTGTAGCCCCCTGTTCTAACGCTGCCATGCTAACCCGCTAACTGCTAACATTACCAGAGAGGCAAGCAGGCCCCGGGCTGTTCAGTATGCTAGAGTGCCGTACTGGCTAACGGTGCCATCTAACCTACCTACTACTACATTATCAGAGGAGGCAAGCGGCTACGGCTGTTTACAACGCTAGAGTACCCGTACTAGCTAACGCTGGCATGCTAACCCTGCTAACTGCTAACTTATCGGTGGAGGCAGCAGCTCCAGGCTGTATACAACGCTAGAGTACCCGTACTGGCTCCGCTGCCATGCTAACCCTGCTAACTGCTAACATTACCCAGGGCCTGCCACTTTTCCAAACCTTTGGAGTGGAGATTTTGGGGGGCCAACCCATATTTTCCGGCGTACAAGCAATTTCTTGGGTCTTTATCCTTTAGGTTTAAATTGTGATTTGTTATAGTGTGGGGGATGGGGCTCTCCCTAGGGGGTCTGGGGGCATGCCGCCCCCAGGAAAAAATTTGAAAAATAATCCATTCAATGGCACTTCTTGAGAGTTTTTGCAAAAAAATGGAGAATATCAAGTCTTACATTATATGTGCAAAACTGTAGGTTAAGGAACGTTGTTGTTGTGGTTGTATCAACAGGTTTTAGGGCACTTCAGCATTTACATTATAAACTTCTTATGATATAAGAACTGACCCACAATGTGCCAAACATAAATGAACCCTGACTAGACAGGAGCCATTGTCAGCAACAGCTGAGAAGATTGGGGTCTTGGGGAACGGTCCAGGGTCCCTGGTGTTGGGACAAGGAGCCGCAAGTTAATTAATTGTTTGAGGTGATTCACTCAGACCACTGAAATCTAAAGAATAAGACCACTGAGTTACATAAGTTCTATCCTTTAACCTTTGTGCTCAGCCGTAATGGTTAGGGGTGGCCCGCATCCTCTGTGGCCCCAACTTACTGTTTTTACTTTTTTGAAATACAGACGATTTGTTCCTTTTAAAAAATCAAATCATAATTATTTACAGTTACATTTAGAGATGCACAGAGGAGAGCAACACAATAGTGCGCCACATGCACACGTATTATATATTAATATACTATATATAATATACATATGATTAGATATATAAGGTATATAGAGAACTATGAATATATATATTATCTAATATATATCAATATAATATATGATAAATATATCTATAGTAATCTTATATTGTATAAGTATAATGCTGCAGTGACCATGTGTTCACCACCCAGATTACTCTGCTCATGTTGTCCACTTGGTGGGATAGTTCAAATAGACTCCTCGCTCTGTTGTCGAGAGTGGAGAGTTGTAATATATCTGCTGTGCAGTCGTGCTCCGTTGATAGGTAGCATCTCATTCAGACCCGTCTGACAGACACAGAGGCCCATTGGGTCTCTGGTCTCTGACAGAGTTTAGAGGTGTCCTACGCTGCTCTTATCGCAGGTCTACGCATGGATGCAACGCGCACTGCCCCCCAGCAGAGCGAGTCCCTACAATGAACTGAAGTTGCTACACTCCCAGCGCCGCGCTGCTCACCCTATTGTAACGGAGAGAGTGGTCACGAAGCGACGGACGGGTCTGTGATAATCAAGCTCATACGCTGAAGTGGGTCGGTCGGTTCGGTAAACTCAGAGCACATACCTGAAGCCGGGAAATGCACCTGGGATGGCTCGTTGAAAAATTTCTCATTTTGCGACAATTTGAAATCTCACAGACAGGGACGCTCTTGAACCCACTCCAGTCTCTGAGAGCACAACTATCTCTATCACATGGAGTGGCTCAACAGGTAACACATAGATAACTCAGCTTTCATAAATTTGCACCGCACCGGCTGATTAGCTACACTTTCCTGCTCGCGGGAGAACTCGGTGGGTGGGGCGGTCGCGCGGTGTCGTACCAACGCGTGCAGTCATCTGGTGTGTCTCAGGCCAAATGCGTGAGGTTTGGGCCTAGCTCCTGTTACCGTGTATGGAGGTTACGGTCAGGGGCCAGCGGGGCTAGTATTTACCGCTTGCTAAGTACCCTACTAGGGCTAATCGCTGGTCCATGGCTAACGCCGGCTAACTTCTAACTGTTGTCCATAGAGGAGGCAAGGCAGGCCACAGGGCCTTTTGCCTGCGTGGGCTGTTTTTACAACACGCCGGAGTCTCTTTTCTAGGCAGCCGTTAGCCGACAAATGGAGTTATTTTAACTAGCCTCATGTGTTCCATTGCAAGGGTCAAATTGACCCGTGGCCTATATCAGTGTCTTTTTAATTCCCCAAAATTAACATGTTGATTCACTCACGCTGCTATGCCAATTC
>NW_022605603.1:355752-363615 GCF_008692095.1 Etheostoma spectabile | reverse complement strand
TGGCCTGCTTGCCTCCTCAGACAACGTTAGCAGTTAGCAGGGTTAGCATGGCAGCGTTAGCCAGTACGGGTACTCTAGCAACGTAAACAGCCCCGTGGCCTGCTTGCCTCCTCCGGTAACAGGGCTGCCAACTCTCACGCATTGGCCGTGAGACACACGGCATTTGATGGTTTCACACGCGCCACCACACCCCGATTTCTCCGCGGAAGTGTCAGCCGGTCGGTAACAATTTATAAAGTGAGTTCTATCAGGTGTTAACCTGTTGAAGCCACTGTGATAGACAGTTGTGCTTCAGAGACTGGAGTGGGTTCAAGAGCGCCCGTCTGTGGCATTGTTCAAATTGTGCAAAATGAGAAATATTTTCGCAACGAGCCACCAGGTGGCATTTCCCGGCTTAGGTATGTGCTCTGAGTCTTACACGACACCGACGGCACTTAGGTAGCTGCTGATTATCACAACCCGTCCGTCGCTTCGTGACCATCTTCTCGTAAACAATAGAGGGAGCAGCGCGGCGGAGGTAGCAACATTCAGTTTCATTGTCGGGACTGCGCTCTGCTGGGGGGCAGCTGCGCGTGCATCCATGGTAGACCTCCGATAAAGAGCAGGTAGGACACCTCTAAACTCTGTCTCAGAGACCAGAGACCCAAAAGGGCCGCTGGTCTGTCGGAAGGTCGACTGAGAGCTACCTCTCACGGAGCAGACTGCACAGCAGACTATATTAACAACTCCCATCTCGGACAACAGGAGGGAGGAGTTATTTTGAATATCGCCAAAGTTGGAAACATGAGCAGAAATCTGGTGAAACACATCTGAGCTATACTATATACTAAATATATATATATATAGATATATATATCTAATAATATCTATATATATATAGATATTTATATACTCTATATTATACATCTATAATCTAATTATCTATATATATATATAGATATATAGAGACATATATATATAAATACGATAATGCAATGTGGGCCACTATTGTGCTTCTCTAACTCTGTGCATCTCTAAAATGTAACTGTAAATAATAATTTGATGTTTTTAAAATGAACAAAATCGTCTTATTTTCACAAAAAAGTAAAAACAGTAAGTGGGGCACAGGGATGAGGGCCCAAACTTACTGAACTTGGCAAAAAGTTAAAGGATTAGAACTTATGTAACTCAGTGTTCTTATTCTTTAGAATTTCAGTGGTCTGAGTGATCCTCAACATTAATTAACTGTGGTCCTTGTTCCCAACACCAGGGACCGGACCTGTTCCCACAGACCCAATCTTCTCAGCTGTTGCTGATAGTGCTCCTGTCTTTCATGTGGTTCATTATGTTGGGACATTGGGGGGGTCAGTTCTTATATCATAAGAAGTTTATATGTAAATGCTGAAGGCCTCTAAAACCTGTTGATACACAACAACACAAAACGTCCTTACCCTACAGTTTTGCACATATCATGTAAGACTTGATTTCTCCATTTTTTTTGCAAAAAACTCTCAAGAAAGTGCCATTTAATGGATTATTTTTCAAATTTTTTTCCTGGGGGGGCATGCCCCCAGACCCCCCTAGGGAGAGCCCCATCCCCCCACATATAACAAATCCCAATTTAAACCCTAAAGGATAAAGACCCAAAGAAATTGCTTTGTACGCGGCAAAATATGGGTTGGCCCCCCCAAATCTCACTCCAAGGTTTTGGGAAAAGTTGGCAGCCCTGGGTAATGTTAGCAGTTAGCAGGGTTAGCATGGCAGCGTTAGCCAGTACGGGTACTCTAGCGTTGTATACAGCCGTGGCCTGCTTGCCTCCACCGATAACGTTAGCAGTTAGCAGGGTTAGCATGCCAGCGTTAGCCAGTACGGGTACTCTAGCAATGTAAACAGCCCCGTGGCCTGCTTGCCTCCTCTGGTAATGTTAGCAGTTAGCTAGATTAGCATGGCAGTGTTAGCCAGTACGGGTACTCTAGCAATGTAAACAGCCCCGTGGCCTGCTTGCCTCCTCCGGTAATGTTAGCAGTTAGCTGGGTTAGCATGGCAGCGTTAGCCAGGACGGGTACTCTAGCTACATAACTCAACGTGAGCAGCTACACGAATGTTGAAATGACATAAAATGCCCTTGTAGCTGTGTAAAATTAGCTTGAAGCTAACGCCTACCTATTTAGGAAGAAATTAGCCAACTCAATGTCCTTTTGGGCTCTAAGCTGACTCCATCTTTCAAATACATCGCCAATATTTACCGGGGGTTCGTTAGAAACATGGCGTTTATTTAATGTCATGTAGAATCTATCTGTGTTGATCCCGATGGTTTGTTTGCTGCTTCCATGGCTGTGCTAATGTTACAGCTGTACCTGCTGGGTTTCCATATTTTCCAGATATATCTGGCAACCCGGCCTGGATGTCACACTGGGCGGCTGACAACAACACACAGCCCCAAACACAAACAGACATTATCGAAAATACTGCCATTAGCAAAAGAGTATTTCAACTTAGCATGTTTCCTTAATATCTAAAGACATATTGGGGTCATTCTTGTAATTTTTACAGTAAATACATTACATATTACCTTTAAAAAAGATCAAATAGACCAATCATATCTAAAAGCATTGATGCATTTTGAATCAAAGGTGCAGCAGTAGAAAAAAAGATATCTTTTGTCAAGAAATGAGTCATTTTTTGTAATTTATAAGCTTTGGGGCACTTAAATGAAAAAAGTAATGAAAAACATGACGCAAAACTGTAAATGCATTAATGAAAAAGAAAGTTGATCAGTTTATGCATAAATCTAAAAGAAAGTTGATGTGTATATGCATTAATCTAAAAGAAAGTTTATGTGTATATGCATAAATCTAAAAGAAATTTGATGTGTATATGCATAAATCTAAAAGAAAGTTGATGTGTATATGCATAAATCTAAAAGAAAGTTGATGTGTATATGCATTATATCAAAGAAAGTTGATGTGATGAATCATAGTCCTCAGTGTGATGATGGGGAATTAGGGTGGGTTCTGGTTCTTCTTCTCTGGCCCTTTATTTTTGCCATTAATAAAAACATTTTTAAACAAGTTTTCACGTCTTCTGGATACATAATGTATGAGAAAGCCATATACACTGTATGCAGTTTACATACTGTATGTCGTCACATACCCTACCCCTATGGAGGAAATAGTCAATAACCTCAATTATTAACATTAGTGACATTCTGAATGAAACACATTGTATTTTTTTGGTGGCTAATGATGAAAGTAGCAAATGAGGGAGCCACCTAGCATCCTTCTTACCTTCGGCGGTGGCTTGATAACCCCCCCCCCCCCCCTCCACCCAGTGGCTGGCTGCAGTACAGGTCAAAAATCCCTAATCCCTATAAACTAAATAATCTGTCGAATCCATTTTTCCCCAAGTTGGTTTCTGTCATTTTCACGCTTAAATTAGTTATTTGATGCCATAGAAACTTGGTGAAAAGTCACGATTGACCGTTTTGAATGACTCCCATTTGGCGGGGCGGGTGTATGAGCGGGACTTTGATACCCCGTCCCCGCCGCTAGATCACTACTGGGCTGCAGACGCCGTGAAATTTGCCCCGGGACAGAGTATATACCACTTCAGGTTACAAAGAAGCACGTCCTTATTTAAGGCGATATCGTGTATTATTTTGTTTATGTTTTTTTTTTTTTTCCTTTTTTAGAAAGTCAATTGTCAAATCGGAGCTTTGTGAGATGGACTGATTATGGGGAAGTTATCATTATACATAATGAGCCCAATAACTATATAGTTAAAATAACAATGTAGCACTAACTTAATAAAATAAGGTCAACCAACATTTTTTTAGTTCTCTTAACTAATGTTTTCCACTCCACATTACTTGATAAAGAAAGTTGAGTCAACAAATCGCAAGTTGTATCAATTATTCAATCCATGTTGAGCAAACTGGATTCACAGTTGTGGCAACTTGATAAAATATATTTCAACCAACATCTCAAAGAGATGAGTCAACAGACTGCTTGTTGTATGAACTTGTGTTTTAAGGTGTAATAACCTTGATGCCATAAGTTGACTCAAATTAACTCTGCCAAAGCAACAAGATGACTTTACGTAGTTAAGTTGAGTCAACTCATATTTTTTTTTACAGTGTAGTCGCATTAATTATAGCAAACTGCTGTATCCACCAGGCTGTCAGGAAACTAAACTCTCTCCTCTGCCCCCCCCCCCCCCCCCCCCACACACACATAGCATCTTTATGCACTATCACAGCACATCAAAATCAAAGCGTTCTTTTGTTTTTATCTTGTTATCGTGTCTTGAAATATTGTTGCCTGTCTTCGTGTCAAAAATGTCACGCATTGTTTTTGTCTTCTTCACTATGGAGATGGTGAAAAATGAACTTTCGATTCCTCTGTATGTCTAGTACAGTATATGTGAAGAAATGGACAATAAAGCTGACTTGACTTTACTTGACTTAATTAAAAATAGCAATCTGTGAATCCAAAACATAAAGATAACATTGGACAACTGTTGGGTCTTTGTAAATTATAGAGTGTGGTCTAGACCTACTTTATCTGTAAAGTGTCTCGAGATAACTCTAGTTATGAATTAATACTATAAATAAAATTGAACTGAAATTGAATTGAACTGGGGGTCAGCAGGGGATACCATAACTTACAACCCCCACCCACCCGCCCACCCCCCCATGGTTTCTGTCTAGTTATTCATCTTAGAAAAAAACATCCACCAGTCTGTTTGAAGTAGCAGTCACTGTCACTGTTCTCCCATAAAAGACCAGACAGCTATTTTTCAGCTGTGACGACTACAGAGAGTATTGGCTTTTTTTGTCCCAAAGGTGAAAAGTGACATTTCATATATATATATATATATATATATATATATATATATATATATATATTCAATGTCAAATGTACTGCATGTTGATAACTCCCAATTCCTAATTAATGGACCATCTGTATTCAAAAGCATGTTTGATTGTTTTCTTATGTTAATATGGAACATAATTGAAACACAAATGTAATTTATAAATGAAGAACCTCCAGTTGTGCCATGACTCTCAGGGGCCCTATTCATCTTTGTACACCCCCTTTCCCCCGTGCCCTCCATTCACTAACCCCATTTATCTCTCTCCATGCCTTGTACGCCCTCTGTCAGCCCACATGAACACAATCACTTAGGAGACCATTAGCGATTATTTGTTAGATCTATTAAACTTGCAATGTTAAAACAACGCAAATCTAATAATTTTGCAGTGCTGGAGCCATCCCAGAGGCAGTTATGATGAGAGTAAATACCATCTCATCAGTGTAGTGAGTTATAATTAGCACCAGAGAACAGTAAACATTGACGCCCATTAGTCACTCAGGGAAAGTTCAAAGTCTTTCTAAAAATACTTTTTAGGGTAAAGATTATCAACAGTTAGGAGGTGGTGTATAATATGGTGTGCACAAATCTCAAAGTGAAGCTAAACGTCTTTTTAATTCCCTTATTAATGACAGAGAAAAGAAAAACAGACGTTAGATCCTTTTTCAGTACACAAAAATGCCAAGTGAGTACAATAAGTTCTCATAGCAAGACAATTTGGTAACATTTGTATAAGAATGGGTGCTTATGGGAGTACTAACTATGTCACAGGCTAAGGAGACAGAAAGAACTGAGGAACAGGGAGACCAGGGACAGTCAGGTGTAGAGTCACAACTGTTAGATGAGATTTACGCCCATGCTGGACATATGCCTCCTGCCAGCTGTGGAATACCCCTGGGCAAAGAAAACAACAGAGAAAGCATAGTTGGAGCTGAGCATTCTCTTTCTTGGTATCCCACAGGGAGCCTCTGTGGGGACCCTGAGAATCCAGTGGCACAGTCAGCCTCAGGGGGCTGTGTGATTAGGGTTAGTTTGGCAGTCACGGAGGAAATTACTTATTGACTCAGCGGCTATTTTGATGGGTTACTGAGTCAGTGCTGGGTCACTTATGGCGCTTACCCCCTGCTAGTACCAGCTCTGCTCGACTCGACCCGACTCGACTTGGCTGCGGTGCTCCGTCCTGCAGTTTTGTCGTGTGACCTACCACGATACACACACAGAACGTGGAAGGTGTGTTGTTCATTCATTCTTGGCATGTGGCTGTTTGCCAGAAGACAGAAGACAGTGATGATGCAGTGATTAGAGACTATTCTCTCCGACCAATCAGCAGTCTGCAGGGTTTCACGTCATCTTTTCAATGGAGGTGGTTCTAAATAAAGTACCTGTTTGCAGGTACCAGGTACTCATCAATCATAAAAACTCAAAAACTCATCACAATGGGAAAACCAAAAAGGTCAATGCGAGTCGAGGGGTACCATGTAATGGAAAAATGCCATTACAGGACCTTATTAGAGAAAATGGATTGCTGTTATTAAGGGCTGGATGAAATGATCTAAGCTCAAAACAATGAATGAACAATTTACCTCCTTTATGATTCAGGAACGTTCATTTTCCCATAGTTCACTGACAAGGTTTGCACTGTAAATAATATGACTCATGAAAAACAATCTTGCTCCCCAGGCTCCTGGATGTGTAACTAGGAATTATTTACTTCAAATATTAAAGCAAAATGTATTATAAAAGTAAGTTAATTCACACTGCGACTCCCATAAGCCCTTTGTATGCTGTTTTTCCATCACTATGGTAGCAATCTCTCAGTGTTCTGGCTTATTCTCTCACTTGGGGTATTGAGTCATTCCACTTCTCCCATGCCAAACCAAACAACCCATGGAACTGAAGAGCTTAATACAGATATTAATAGATATCATAATAGAATCATAACTTGACACTTTGAAACATCACTACTCTGAACCACAATGTGGGTCAAGTCATTTGAAATGTTCCAACTCCTAAAAGAAATGACAAGCGTCCGTGAGCTTTTTCAAAATGGTTTTGGTTCATTTGGTAATATAGAAAAAAATCTCCTGTACAGTATTTATTTATCGTCTCAGCCATCACCAATCAATATCCAAGCAAATATTCAAGTAGAAGGGATCAACATGACTCTTTGGACACAAACACACACACACTATTTATATCTTTATACCCAGGACTGGCCCTCCTCCCACCAGCATAACATGGCACATCATCTGACCCAACTTTGATAGCTAGCTTTGACATTTCAGTCCGTCACTGGGCATGTAAGAGTAAACAGAGACAGCCAAATGTTCAAAAGATGGAAACGTGAGAAAGAAATGCCGGCTCGGTTAGTTACGGACCTGGTGGAGGAGGTAATCCATTCTCTTTCCATTTGGACCCGTCTATATTGTTTGTTGCTGTTTGGTCCTGACCTTTCCTCCCCCTGTCTTCTTCCAGAATGGTCTTAATGCACTGCACCTGGCAGCCAAGGAGGGCCACGTGGATCTGGTCCAGGAGCTGTTGGAGAGAGGCGCCGCAGTGGATTCAGCCACAAAGGTAGGACATCAGATTCCCACTGAGCGGGTAGACTTGCATGACACAGTTGTTGTTTTATATCTCTTATAGACCTGTATGTTATTCCATCAACTGTGCGTGAAATCACCGTTCAACTGAGCTTTTGATATTTCATGTTACTGTGAATCTAACACTCACATGACCCGATGTCGATATAATATTATGAGCCTTGTCGATCTCAATTTGCTCGATTCATGAGTCAGTAATACTGTAATTAAATGCAAACGCAATTAAGCCAAACAGCATTGTGAAATATGGTTGGAGGGCGTCAAACTATGTGGGACTTGATCATCTGCAACAGTGATTTAAGATTCTGCTGTCAACCACGGCTGTGTATTTTATAATTGATTCATCATAAGTGATTCAGTGACTGTTATTGCCACTGTTCATCACACAACCCCCCCCCCCCCCCCCCCCCCC